>NW_022589706.1:22803543-23022128 GCF_004348235.1 Phoca vitulina
TTTTTTTTAAGATTTTATTTATTTATTTGACAGAGACACAGTGAGGGAGGGAACACAAGCAGGGGGAGTGGGAGAGGGAGAAGCAGACTTCCCATGGAGCAGGGAGCCCAATGCAGGGCTCGATCCCAGGACCCTGGGATCATGACCTGAGCCAAAGGCAAATGCTTAACTACTGAGCCACCCAGGCACCCCGGGATCTAGTTTTCTAACAAACAGACCAAAATACACACAGGATCAAGTGTATTGCTCTGTTCTGTTCACCTGTCTGATTATATTCTCTCTCTTTCTCTTTTTTTGTTTTTTTTGTTTGTTTGTTTGTATGTTTGTTTTTGTTTTCAGTCTGTTCTGACTTATTTAGTGTATATTTCTCTGAGGTCATTGTTGCCATTTTAGTATTTTGTTCTCTTGTCCATCTATTCTTCTCTGGATAGAGTAACAAGACAGAAAAACTCACCTCAAAAGAGAATAAGAAGCAGTACTGACTGCAAGGGAACTAATCAGTATGGACATAAGATGTCAGAAATAAAGTTCAGAATAATGATTAAAAAGATATAGCTGGGCTTTAAAAAAACATAGAAGACATTAGAGAATCCTTTTCTAGAGAAATAAAAGAACTAAAATCTAATCAAGTCAAAATAAAAAACACTGTAATGAGATACAATCAAAAATGGAGGCTCTAACTGCTAGGATAAATGAGGCAGAAGAGAGAATTAGTGATATAGAAGACAAAATGATGGAGAATAAAGAAGCTGAGAAAAAGAGAGATAAACAACTACTGAATCATGAGGGGAGAATTCCAGAGATAAATGATACCATAAAGTAAAACAATATTAGAATAATTGGGATCCCAGAAGAGGAAGGTGGGGGGAGAGGCAGAAGGTATACTGAAGCAAATTATAGTGGAGAACTTCCCTAATCTGGGGAAGGAAACAGGCATTCAAGTTCAGAAGGCACAGAGAAACCCTCTCAAAATTAATAATAGGTCAACACCCAAACATATAATAGTGAAACTTGCAAATCTCAGAGACAAAGAGAAAATCCTGAAAGCAGATCAGGACAAGAAGTCTGTAACCTACAAGGGTAGAAACATTAGACTGGCAGGCAGCAGACATATCCACAGAGACCTGGCAGGCCAGGAAGAACTGGCATGATATATTCAGCGTATTAAATGAGAAAAATATGCAGCCAAGAATATATTTTCCAGCTAGGCTGTCATTCAAAATAGGAGAGATAAAAACCTTCCAGGACAAACAGAAACTAAAAGAATTTGTGATCACTAAACCAGCCCTCCAAGAAATATTAAAATGGATCCTCTAAGTGAAGAGAGAGCTAAAAAGTAACATAGACCAGAAAGGAACAGAGACAATATACAGAAAAAGGGAATTTACAGCTAATATTATGGCACTAAACTCATATCTTTCAATAGTTACTCTGAATGTATGTGGGCTAAATGCCCCAATCAAAAGACACAGGGTATCAGATTGGATAAAAAGCAAGACTCATTGATAAGCTGTCTGAAAGAGACTCATTTTAGACCCAAAGACACCTCCAGATTGAAAGTGAGGAGGTGGCAAAACATTTATCATGCTAATGGCAATCAAAAGAAAGCTGGGTGGCAATACTTATATCAGACAAATTAGATTTTAAACAAAAGACTGTAATAAGAGATGAGGAAGGACACTACATCATACTTAAAGTGTCTATTCAACAAGATCTAACAACTGTAAATATATATGCTCCTAACATGGGATCAGCCAATTATATAAACCAATTAATAATAAAATTTAAGAAACATATCTATATTAATACAATAATAGTAGGGGACTTCGACATTCCCCTCACTGTAATGGACAGATCATCTAAGCAGAAGATCAATAAGGAAACAAGGGTTTTGAATGACACACTGGACCAGATGGACTTCACAGATATATTCAGAACATTCCATCCTGAAGCAACAGAATACACATTCTTCTTGAGGGCTCATGGAACATTACCCAGAATAGATCACATACTGGGGCACAAATCAGGTCTCAACTGGTACCAAAAGATTGGGATTATTCCCTGAATATTTTCAGACCACAATGCTTTGAAACTTAAACTAAATTACAAGAGGAAATTTGGAAATAACTCAAATACATGGAGGCTAAAGAGCATACTAAAGAATGAATGGGTCAACCAGGAAATTAAGAAATAAAAATTCATGAAAACAAATGAAAATGAAAACATAACTATTCAAAACCTCTGTTCAAAACCTTCCTAAGAGGGAAATATATAGCAATACAAGCCTTTCTCAAGAAACAAGAAAGGTCTCAAATACAGAACCTAACCTTACACCTAAAAGACCTGGAAAAAGAACAGCAAATAAAGCCTAAAACCAGCCAGAGAAGAGAAATAATAAAGATTAGAGCAGAAATCAATAAAATAGAAACCAAAAGATCAGTAGAACAGATCAATGAAACTAGGAGCTGGTTCTTTGAAAGAATTAATAAGATCGATAAACTCCTAGCCAGACTTACCAAAAAGAAAAGAGAAAGGACCCAAATTAATAAAATCACGAATGAAACGAACACCGAATAAATATAAACAATTAACATATTATGAGCAACTATTTGCCAACAAATTAGGCAATCTGGAAGAAATGGATGCATTCCTAGAGATGTATGAACTACCAAACTGAAACAGGAAAAAATAGAAAAACTGAACAGTCCCATAACCAGCAAGGAAATTGAAGCAGTCATCAAAAATCTCCCAACAAACAAGAGTCCAGGGCCAGATGGCTTCCCAGGGGAATTCTACCAAATATTTAAAGATAATACTTACCAACATTTAAAGATAATACCTATTCTTCTGAGGCTGTTTCAAAAAATAGAAATGGAAGGAAAACTCCCAAACTCGTTCAATGAGGCCAGCATTACCTTGATCCCAAAACCAGACAAAGACCCCACCAAAAAGGAGAATTACAGACCAATATCCCTGATGAACATGGATGCTAAAATTCTCACCAAAATACTAGCCAATAGTATCCAACAGTACATTAAAAGGATTATTCATCACAACCAAGTGGGATTTATTCCTGGGCTGCAAGGGTGGTCTAATATCTGCAAATCATTCAGTGTGATACACTATGTAAATAAAAGAAAGGACAAGAACCATATGATCCTCTCAGTTGATGCAGGCAAAGCATTTGACAAAGTACAACATCGTTTCTTGATGAAAACTCTTCACAGTGTAGGGAGAGAGGGAACATACCTGAATATCATAAAAGTCATATACAAAAAGCCCACAGATAATATATTCTCAATGGGGAAAAACTGAGAACTTTTCCCCTAAGGTCACAAAAACCATATACAAAAAGCCGACAGTGAATATCATCCTCAATAGGGAAAAACGGAGAGCTTTCCCCTAAGGTTGGGAACACAGCAGAGAGGTCCACTATCACCACTGTTGTTTAACAGAGTCCTAGAAGTCTTAGCCTCAGCAATCGGACAACAAAATGAAATAAAAGGCATCCAAATCAGGAAAGAAGTCAACCTCTCACTCCACAGATGACATGATACTCTATGTGAAAAACCCAAAAAACTTCACCCCTATATTACTAGAACTCATACAGCAGTTCAGCAACATGGCAGGATACAAAATCAATGCACAGAAATTAGTTGCCTTTCTATACACTAACAATGAGAGAGAAGAAAGAGAAATTAAGGAATTGATACCATTTACAATTGCACCAAAAACCATAAGATACCTAGGAATAAACCTAACCAAAGAGGCAAAGGATCTGACCCAGAAAACTATAGAACACTTATGAAAGAAATTGAGGAAGACACAAAGAAATGGAAAAACGATCCATGTTCATGGATTGGAAGAATAAATATTGTTAAAATGTCTACACTACCTAGAGCAATCAATACATTCAATGCAATCCCTATCAAAATATCATCAAATTTTTTTCACAGACCTGGAACAAATAATCCTAAATTTTGTATGGAACCAGAAAAGACCCCAAATAGCCAAAGGAACATTGGAAAAGAATTCCAAAGCTGGTGGCATTGCAATAAGTGGTAGTACAAAGTTGGTACCATCAAGACAGTATGGTACTGGCATAAAAATAGACACATAGATCAATGGAACAAAGTAGAGAACCCAGAAATGGTCCTTCAACTCTATGGTTGTGGGAATTCTTAGTGCCTGGGTAGATAAGATTTAATAAACACATGTCTCTTACTAAAAAAAAAAAAAAAAAAAAAAAAAAAAAAAAAAAAAAAAAAAAAAAACATGTCTCTCTGGGTGAGACTCATTGAAAAGCACAGAAGGAGTGTCCAGAAAACTGGGCCTCCTTTAAGGTTTCTGGACTGAGAACAGCCAGATCCTTGTTGTGGCTCAATGCACTCATCCAGGGAGTAAATCCTTGACTTAGGAGAGACATTTATCTTTGGAGGTCACGTACTTCCTGCCTGCACATGCATCACGAGCACAGCTTGTTCTAATCACACAATACTCCCTATGTCACTGTCCTGATTATTAAATCTTCGCACTCTTGTTTTTCTTATTCCCTTGTTGTATTGATAACGTTCACAATAAAAGTGGAGGCAGAGTTTGGCTTAGGACCTTTCACCCCTAGAGTGTCTGGTCCCCACATCCTCTCCTATCTCTTACTAAGGTGTCTGGAGTAATCTCTTTCATTTGATGCCTCAGGATTTGCTGGCCAAACCCAACATATGATCAACTAATCTTTGACAAAACAGGAAAGAATATCCAATGGAAAAAACAGTCTTTTCAACAAATTGTGTTGGGAAAATTGGACAGCCACATGCAGAAGAATGAAACTGGACCATTTCCTTACACTGTACACAAAAATAGACTCAAATGGATGAAAGACCTAAATTTGAGACAGGAATCCATCAAAATCCTTGAGGAGAACACAGGCAGCAAGCTCTTCAACCTCAGCCACAGCAAGTTCTTCCTAGACATCACCAAAGGCAAGAGAAGCAAGGGAATTTTGACTTCATCAAAATAAAAAGCTTTTGCACACCAAAAGAAACAGTCAACAAAACCAAAAGACAACTGACAGAATGGGAGAAGATATTTGCAATGGCTTATCAGATAAAGGGCTAGTATCCAAAATCTATAAAGAACTTATCAAACTCAACACCTGAAGAACAAATAACCCAACCAAGAAATGGGCAGAAGACATGAACAGACATTTCTCCAAAGAAGACATACAAATGGCCAACAGACGCATGAAAAATTGCTCAACATCATTAGGAATCAGAGAAATACAAGTCAAAAACATAATGGAATGCCACCTCACACCTTTCAGAATGGTTAAAATTAACAAGTCAGGAAATGACAGATGTTGGCAAGGATGCAGAGAAAGGGGAACCCTCTTACCCTGTTGGTAGGAATGTAAGTTGGTGCAGCCACTCTGGAAAACAGTATGGAGGTTCCTCAAAATTTGAAAATAGAGCTACCCTATGGCCCAGCAATTGCCCTACTAGGGATTTACCACAAAGATACAAATGTAGTGATCTGAAGGGGCACCTGCATCCCAATGTTTATAGCAGCAATGTCCACAATAGCCAAAGTATGGAAAGAGCCCAGGTATTCACTGACAGATGAATGGATTAAGAAGATGTGGTGTATATATACATATATATATACAATGGAATACTACTCAGCCATCAAAACAATTAAATCCCGCCACTCACAATGACATGGAAAGAACTAGATGGTATTATGCCATGTGAAATAAGTCAATGAGAGAAAGACAATTATATGATCTCATTCAAATGTGGAATTTAAGAAACAAAACAGAGGGTCTTAGGGGAAGAGGAAAAATAAAACAAGACAAAATCAGAGAGGGAGACAAAGCATAAGAAACTTTTAATCATAGGAACAAACTGAGGGTTGCTGGAGGGGAGGGGAGGGGGGTTGGGGGATGTGGTAACCGTGTGATGGATATTAAGGAGGGCACGTGATATAATGAGCATTGGGTATTATATAAGACTGATGAAACTAATAATACATTATAGGTAAACTAATTGAATTTAAATAAAAACATTGAAAAAGTAAAAGAATAAAAAGGGGAACTTAGGTGATAAATCTCATTTTCCTCATGTGTATATTTCACCACAATAGAGCCTTACTCATTATTTTTGCAAAAATTTACTATTTCTAAGTAGAAAACATTATAACATCCATTTTTTAATTGAAAAATTCATATGTAGGGCGCCTGGGTGGCTCAGTTGGTTAAGCAACTGCCTTCGGCTCGGGTCATGATCCTGGAGTCCTGGGATCGAGTCCCGCATCGGGCTCCCTGCTCGGCGGGGAGTCTGCTTCTCCCTCTGACCCTCCTCCCTCTCATGCTCTCTGTCTCTCATTCTCTCTCTCAAATAAATAAATAAAATCTTTAAAAAAAAAAAAAAAAGAAAAAGAAAAATTCATATGTAATCCCAGAAAATAATCAGCATTTTGTAGTTCTTTTCTTCTCCCTGATTTTCTTGGATTTATGCTTGTCTGAAAATTGTGCTTACATTATTTGTGGAGAACATTAATTATTTCAACTTGGTTGAATCTACCAAGAAGAGAAGCAGCCCAGGGTTTGGTATGCACTCAGTTTTCTATACAGAATGGAAAATAGTGATGGAGTGAATAAAACTGAGTTGCAGTCTTGATTGTTTGACACGGTAGGAGAAATATTCCTTCTCTTGCTTATACCATTATGTTGCCCATAGAATCAATGCAAAATACTAGCATGACCAAAAAGTTTATGCCTGATGTGAGCTAATCCGTTCTCCAGCCTTATACTCTACTTTTCTTTTCCAGGTTCCTACACTCAAGCCATATCTGTGTGCTTTTATTTCCTGAGGCTGCCATGTTCTTTTCCATCTTGGAAACTGTTGAACTCTATGCTGGGAATGTTCCTTATTCTTAAAATCATTTGCCTAGTTCTGCTTATATTTCTGATCTCAAATTAAATATAGTTTCCTTAGGCCACCATAACCTAGGTCATTACCCTTGAAATATATACTCAAAACTAGTCATCCTAATTACTTCTAAATTATTTGTTTATGTAGTTATTTGACTGAAGGCTGAGTATGCAATTTCTTTGAACTTTTGATATTTTACCTTCAAAACCTTTTAGATTGCCTTGTACTATAGAGAAATTCAGAGAATAATTGTTGGTTGGATACTAATAAATGATAATAGGTCACTGTATGCTTTATATATATGAAATATAAAAAATGACTACATACACACACATACATAAACTCAATACTCACAGAAAATCTATTACGTAAGCTTTGAGAGGTTGTTCTCTATGGGTCTCTCATGTTTCTGCTTTTCTTAAAGGGAAACAATGTCTTTGGTTCTGAATTATCTTTTTTTTTTTTTTAGAATTATTTATTTATTTATTTGAGAGAGAGAGAGTGCACAAGCAGGGTGAGCAGGAGATGGAGAAGCAGGCTTCCCGCTGAGCAGGGAGCCAGATGCGGGGCCTGATCCCAGGACCCTGGGATCATGACCAGAGCTGAAGGCAGACACTCAACTGACTGAGTCACCCAGGAGCCCCCTGAATTATTTCTCAAGGATATTTGAGTAGAGTAGGTTTGGAACATATAGTGCCTTCCTCCAGAGCATGAGATAGGCATGCTTACTGTCCAGTATAATAAAGATAACATCTCCCTGCTGAGCAAAAGAAGCAAACATGCTTATAAAAAGTGTGGTTATCTTAAACTACATAAAAATGAACAGATAAATGACTGCAATGAAATTAATCACTGGCAAAATTCATGTTTTCTACTCAGTAGAACTTTATCAACAATTCCCTTGTTGAATTTTTTTAGCATTTTTATCTAAAATAATTGTGCCACTTTTATTTGGAGAAGATAAAATAAAGTAGAAATACAAGATGTGGTATAGATATAACTAGCTAGTTAACTTATTTGTGCAGATAAACAAATTGAATAATTTTCTAAAGTACATTTTGATAATGAAATTAGAATTAGGTACCTAAAATATAAATCAAACAGATTAATTTCTAAACATCTCATTTCTCTTTGTCCCATGTATATATGACTATAAACATTAGAAATAATTTATATGTCATCATAATATTTCCCTTATAATTAACAGAGTTCAAGGAATTGTTTTGGTGGTTTTTTTTTTTTAGTAGGTCACAATGTATAACCTTTTTCAGAGTCCTTAGTAAAATTTTCTTATGCTTCTTTCGAATTGACATTAACATAACACGGGTGAGAGAGGTTACCGACTAAAGCTACTACAAGTCCTTGTCAACTTAAGCATAGAGTTAATCAATGCTTAGTGATGAAATTCTGGGTATTTTGTGGGAAAAATATTGAATAAAATTAGGTTCCCTTAATCTATATGTGTATATAAATTTTGTAGTTATAAGAACACATTGTCAAAGATATTGGTCTAGTTATTTAGTTCCTTAGTGGTTATTAAGCAGTTTGTTGTTGTTTAGGCTTATTGTTTGTTATCACAAATGAATTCAAAACTAAAGGTAGGAGAAACAAAGAAACAAACATATGGGCATAACATTGTGCCACAGAGGCAATAATTCCATCCAAATATACTTCATACCATTTTTAGAAGTCTGCTGGATCTGCTCTGATTGAGTCTGGAGTGGTCATTTTATGTCCCACAAAGAGTGAGATCTTAGCATTTTGTTTCTTAAATGAATCAGGCAAAGGGCTACCATATTACCTAATTTGTGTACAAATACAACCACCTAAATACATAATATATAAAAATATCTTGGCCCAACAGTAAATACAATGTTACATTCCCTCAGAAAGCACTTGGACCAGCAGGTGACTTTTGATGTTGACAGGGGACACCATGAAAGTTACAATTCAGGTGGTCAGAATATGAAATCTTAGTCAATCCTCGTGCAAAGCTGAGACTAGGAGATGAAAAACAGCTATTTGTTTATATGCTTTAACTGGGATTTTATGCCTGGATTCTTGAAGTTCCCATTAAATAGAGTGGAGGAATTTAATTTTAGTTGCCCCTAAATACAATGCCCACAGTAGGCATTAAATTAGTACATTTGAATTAATGGAAATTGTCTTTTGAAATGCCCAGTTAAATACAGTAGAAGTTGTATATAACTTTATTACTTGATTATTTTTATCAGTGTAACATCAATAAATACTAAAAGATTGACACTAGGGCAAGCAAAATTTGATGAGTAAAAATGAATTTGAGGAATCCAAAGAACAGCTCATGGCAACTGGATACCTAAATAAGGAGCAATATTAAAAAGTTCCAACAGAAGCCTGACCACATCAAAAAAAAATTCTGGGGGCACCTGGGTGTCTCAGTTGGTTAAGCATCCAACTCTTGTTTTTGGCCCAACTCATGGTCTCAGGGTTGTGATATCGAGCCTTGTGTTGGTATTGAGGCTCAAGTTGGGCTCTGTGCTCAGCAGGGAGTCTGCCTGAGATTATCTCCCTCTCCCTCTTCCTCTGCCCCCCCCTCCCACTCTCACTATCTCAAATAAATAAATAAATCTTAAAAAATTTCTGTAGGGCCAGTCATGATTTTGAGCCCAGTCATAAAAAATGAGCACATATGCAAAGCAGTATTAGTATATTATAATTTCTTGATATCTTTCTTAGTTATCCCCTTCAGTTATATTTCTACATTTTAAAAATTAGGCTAAAATAAAAAAATAACAACTTTGCCCTTATGTGAGAGAGGAGGGAAGATGGGGAGAGGGCCAAAGAGATGCTGGAGTCACAGTAATGTCAGGCAGGTGAAACAAAGCCCCAGAATTCTCCAGTATTTAGAAAATGGTACAGGAATGCTGTAACCCATATAGAAACTCTAGAAAAAAACTTATTAAATTTTAGATATATCCATATATATATATATATATGTGTGTGTGTGTGTGTGTGTGTGTGTGTATGGGGGCTGAAATATAAATAGAAAAAGTAATGTGTATAATTTTCCAAGTGTTCCCAGTGTTTTCTATAACAGCAATATCAGCAGTTACAAATATTCACCACGTGTCATTATCTAACTGTAAATTTTCCACCCAAATAATTTAGACATGCATGAACCCACAAAAATTGATAGAATCATAGCTACATAGGTAGAGAATTTTAAGTGTGTAATATTACCTAATGACTCAGAATATCTCCTGGGATTTTTTTTCCTCATTAGAACAAGTTATCTGAGAAGCTTATTAAAGTTGCTAGAACTTCACAATTACATCCTAACACATTCTTCAGGATTAATTAGTACTTTTAATATACAGTAAGCATATTTTAGTAGCTTGACATGGAAGCACATTATTCCAATTAAGAAATGTTTAAAATAGAAGCGTGTTTTTAAATGTGTACTTTAATCTGTTTTGGTCACTAGACTGAAATTCTAAAACTCTTCTGGTGGTATCCTTGTAGGGATTCTGCCACAGGAGGGGGATTAGAGTGAGGAGAGAGAAGTCACGTCATACAAGACAGCCTCTAAGAAGCCAACCACTGGGGGGGAATAAAAATAGAAGATGAACAAAATGTCAGATGAACTTCCACTTTAGAAGCAGTGCTTGGCTTGCTATGCATGATGCTTGAATGTTTTCATCTTGGTATGCACAGTGTTTGCATTTCTGTAAATTGTGTGTGTAGCTCTTTGTTGGAAGTGGTAGTTTCAGCTGAGGTTCTAAATTATGCAATTCTGTATCCCAAAATTTCTGCATATCCTGTCCCTTAATATCTAAATTGAAGTCCCAATCTGTTACATCAGGATGTATCCTCCAGAATATTTCTGAGAACCCCTTGAGAGCAGTTACATCTTCCTCTGAATTTTTGTTTCAAACAGCTCTTCATTATTTCTACCTGTCTCCTTTATCTCCAGCCATGGCGTTGTGGTTTCTTTGTCCATCCTTTACCTGTGAAAATGGACACAGCCTTTTCCTTTATACCCTAAGACAGTGGTAACTCAAAACTACTGAGAATATCATAGGGAATTTATAAAATAGGAAAAAAAGTTACAAAATTGGATGCCAGACACCATTGCCTCTTAAAGTGAAGTGTCCATTCTTGTTCCTGGGACTTTCAGTCTGATCCCAGCTCCCTCCCTCATCCCTCTCCTTAGCTTCTGCCTGCAGTTCCTTCTTAGCTCTCAGGGTCAGGGCTTGACATCTCCTAAAATATTCAGCACACTTCCTCTTTTCTGTTCAATCTACACAAACAATTTTTTATGATAAAATCTCACTCAGAAACATCCATTCCTCCCTCAGGAAGCAACCTTTATTTAAGCAAAAACCTCATAATAATATCTCAACTTGAGGTATTTTACTAATATTGAGTGAGTTTTTTAAGACTCATGAGTGGATGATTTTCTTAAATGTGTGAACTAAAGGACTCTTCCAGATACAAAAAAGTCCAACGTTAATTTACTTGCTTCTCCATTATAAGAAATCAGTAGCAACTTTAAATATGAATTCTCTTACTAAAATAAAATGTAGGATTTTGCTTTTGTGTGTAGCAAGGTAAGTAAAATAACTCTCACGATTCAAGTAGTACAACTAGGTTCAGCCTTCTGGTTGGAGTCACTATGGGAGGTTGCAGTTCCCTTAAACTAATGTTTATTGATATTCTGCAATTTTCTAAGAATTGGTAGACAGCAAAGAAATATTCAACCTCTGTCCCTGAGAAATTTACTCTGCAGTGAGATTTGATGAATTATAAAGCTGACGGAAATCTTCAACTATCACACCCATACAGGGCTACTCAAAATGCAAGGTTGAGTCCGTACTTTTGGTACACTGCATGGTCCTTCAGAAAATATTTCCCTTTCCTTGCTTTTAGGAAGTATTAGAAATCTTTCTAAAAACTTTAACTTTTTGCCTATTCTTTACACTTTATTTCAACATTTATTCCCTCATCATTTATTCCATGTGCTTATATATCCATATTTAGAATAATGATCTCAATATTTAGTACATCAGGATTCCTATGGAGAGACTATCAAAAATAAGTGGTCAAGTTCTTCCTGAAACCTAGCGACCTTTAATCTGTGAGGGTATGGCCAGATATTTAAAAATTTCCTAGAGGAATTATGAAGCACACCCAACTTTGTGAATTTTTATATATTTTTAAAATATATTTTTAAAAAAATAATTTTGTCACCCGACTCACACATTCTTTTTTTCCTACTTCCCTTCCTATCATCCTCAGCCACTCTGAAAACTCTTATTGACGAACAGGCTGTATCTTGATTTCTCAACCATCTCAATGATGAGATTTTCCTCATTTTATAGCATTTCTTAATTGGTACATTTATGTTTTGTACTTTTTCATCATTCAGAAGAGCTCTGCTGTAGAACTCCCTACTGTGAACACCTGTCTTTTTCCTTCCAGTCAACGCGCTGTCCCTCAAATCCGTTCCAGCAGGTATCCGGTTTCTTTCTCACTGCTCATCATGCATGCTGTAAGACTTCTTTCCAACATGACCTTCTATTCTCCAAGAAAGTCACAAAATTAGCCAATAGAGAAAACTGTAGGTTCTTGGGAAATTACAGCTGCCCCCTCACTACTTTATAGCAATGTTTTTAATCTATCTCTCAGTAATTTGAAAATGTATTTCCCACTACAGGAAAACCAAAGTTTTCCTTGGACTTTAAGTGTTTTTTTGTTTGTTTGTTTGATTGATTGTTTTCTTGTATAGTCTACCTTTATTTTTCCTCTGTATTGGTTCCTTATTCATCAAAGACTAATTTGTTCAGGTATCTTCTATACTCAGCAAGACATACTTTCTTCAATCTATACTTTTACTATCACTCAAGTTATTAGTCTAAAGCTTCTGCCCTATGTCAATCCTTCATTTCATGGTCACATTTTTCAAAGGTGAAACCTATATTTATTGATTCCACAGCCTTAACATGGACTTGTCCTGGACCTCGTGCAATAAGGTTTCTTTCTTCTTCCACTTCACTAAAGCTGTTTTCTCAATTTCCAATGATCAATTAATGTCGAAGCCTTTCCTCATCTTTAATTTGTCAGATTTCTCTTTATCTCCTCATCACCTTTCTCTTCATAATTTCTCTTTAAAACTTTTGTTTAATTGATAATTAATTAATATTGTCATTTTACTATTCCTTCATCCCTCCTTTGCTAAATCTTTTTCTTATTCTTGCCCTCTGAGTATGTATAATCTGGACCTTATCCTTGGTTCTCACTCTCTCATTTGTTCATTGGATATCACATCTATTCTGCCATCCTCAGCTACCAGCTTTACATGTATAGGTAAAAATTACTGCATGATTGTCTTTTTTTCTTTCTTGTCATTACCATTACATATCTTACCTTTTTTAGTTCAGTTTAAATACCACTTTCTTGCTGATACTTTCCAAATCACACACTTCGGCAAATATTCCTCTTTCTACATTCAGAGAGCACATGATTTCTATACACTTGCTTGTTGTATAGGTAATATCAGGCAAAATACTAGTCTGGTAAGCCTCGCTAGACTTATATTCCAAAGTTTAATGTTAATATGGGAGGAATAGCCCCATGCTTAAAAACCCAAAAGCCAAGTGTTAATGGGATATTTATAGTGTGGCTATTATTTAGAAGGCCTGGGAAAACAGAAAAACAACAACAACAACAACAACAACAACAAAACAGTTGTAGCTTTCCTACCTACTTCGTTTCTGGGGATAGAAGAATAGGATGTTCCACTTTGGTTTCATAAGTGAAAAGATTCTTCTTTACATAAGTGATAAGCATTGTAGAAGTTATCTTCCTTGCTTCTGTCGATAGTACATTTATATGCTGGGGCTTTGGCATGTCTAGCATATGGTATGACTTTGAAGTCTTGCTCAATACCTTATTTTAATCCAAGCCTTATGGAAACTCATCGCTATAACTTCACTTCAACATTTTTGCGATGATAAAGTGCTACTCACATTTTCTCTCCCTAGTCTACTCCACTGTCTTACTTTATCATCTCCTCAGACTGACATAAACAGGAAAATGTTCTGAAGAACTAACAGACATTTCTGTTACTGCTGTTACATTTTCTCAAAAATCTGTCCAAAGTATTTCCAACTGATTTGACTACTTTGAGATCACTATTATTTATTCATTTGTTTCTTTGTCATACTTACGAGCCATATATTTTTGGTAAAAGGGAACTAAGTATTTTCACTGTTATCTAGAGAGATTAGGAAATTTATTTTCCCTGCAAAATCAAAAAGACACAATTTTGCTATGATCACCTTATAGTAAGCTGTGTTCCTATGACACAGATGACTTGGAGCAAGGGCTAAAAATAAGTTACCAACTCATTTCTCCTAAGGCCATCAAAATGCTCATCAACAGGAAATGTGGAGACTTGATTAGACTAGTGTTATTATATTCCCATAACACCACTTCTTTGAGTCTCGTTTTCTTCATCTGCAAAAAATGAAGCTAAAAATACCTACCCATGAGGATTATTTTGAAGATTAAATGGTGTAGGATAAGCAAAAACACCCAGTCTGTTAACAGGGACTCAAAAATGTTTTTCTCTTCTCCCGTTCTTCATATTTGTCCATGTATATGCGAATAAAGTCCAATTTAGAAAAAAAAAAACTGCTTTAAAAAACCAATACTAACATTTTTTTGAAGAATTATGTGTCAATTTGCTTATAAACATACGTAAATAAAAAATAGCTGAAAAACATTGAAATAAAAGTTTTAAATATCCAGATCAACTCCAAATACCATGTGATTTTTACTTACCAAATACAAAGGGAGTGTTATTCAGGGTAAAGTATTCTCAGAGATTGAGATTTGTCTTTTCCAGGTTCACTGTGGGAATTGTAATAGTTTACAAGCCAATAGCATACAGGATGATGTCTCTTAATAAGCCAATAAAGAAATAACATACTCCAAGCCAATGATGGATTAATTACATGACTTTTCGGAGCAAAGGGGAAATCAAAGTCCAAATTTAGTTGAGGTACAGCTTTCTATTAGTTGGTTCTTGGTAGAATCAGTACTTCCAATTAAAGCTGGGTATCAGCTGTTGGCGCTTAGGTGCCTCGCTGCTGGGCACACAGCTGGTGAATGATGGCACCAGTGTTGGCAAGCAAGGTGGATTCCTCTGCAGGTTCTTGCTCTGGAGGCCATTATACAGATTACACCACTCCCTCCGAGGCATAGCCTTACCAAGGCAGGAACAGATATCCCTTCTCTTCCTGAGCCTGCTGCATGGTTTAACACCACTGTTGACAAGAGTAGCCTGACCACAACAAGAGCAAGTGTGTCAAGCTCTTCAGAGAGCTATTTAAATTAGCAAAATGTAGACTGAATACCGGCAGCAAGTGCTCAGAAATTCTTAATATTTAAAGTTAAATGCCCATTACATCATAGTCACTCCTTTGCACTCAGTGACATAACAGTTCTGCCAATATCATCTTGACATGGTCTAAAATTCACCCTTAGGTCAAAACAACTTTCCTTAAGTCCTAAACAATTGGACTTGAAATCATTACAAACCAATACGCTACAAGGAGTCACTCTACCATACACTCACTCACCTGCACTAAGGATTTCTTTCCCATGGACAGAATCAGAATTTTTGTTTTTTACTTGGATTCCTAATAGTTCAAACAAAAGTGGCCCACTCCCACTACTAATCACAAGCTCAATAACTCACATATCCATGATTTCTTCTCAGGAAACCCCCATTAATCCAGTTAGCCAAACATTTGCTTTCAATATGAATTTCAACACAAGAGAGAAGAGTAAGGAGGAACTCTTCACTTTTCCTATCACATTACAAAGAACTTACTGAAATAAGGCTTTCATTTAATACAGCTAAGTCATATAAAAATCACAAGACAAGCTGTGTACTTGTCTCTAGTCAAAAGTGTAAAATAAAAATTTGAGGACAATCTGGTTTACAATATAAACTCTTTTACAATTTATCTAAAGAAGTTGGTTCTCATTTTTATAGAATCTAATATTAAATCTTTTCTGAGCCAGACTACATCCTATTTCCAGGCAGCAAATAAAAGCATTCAGATTTTTTCTTTGTTTTTGCAAAGTTGAGATGAACTTTGAAAATTTCTTTGGGATGTTTTGTATTCATCTTTTTCTTTTTTAGTTTCTCCTTGTTTCATTTATTTATTTGTTTATTTTTGGTTCTTAAGTTTACAGCTGATCAAATATGTATAATTCAGAGGCAGGTAGGTCTTTCTTAAAGCCATAAGACTGACAAATGATAGATGATGACTTGTTTGGCCCAAGGTATTTTTTAAAGCATAATTATATAAGCAGGCACTGTATTCATGAACAAGTCCAGCTAGCTATAACAGGGAAATATTCGAATAAATTCCTAATTCTTGTCAATGTTAGATAGTCATTATTCTCTTTGTTTAAAAATAATATCTTCATAAAATATATCATTTACTTTTTACTTTGTAAGCTAAGTATTTCCTTATGGGTAAGTAGTTGATATTAATGAATATGGGCTTTTTTTTTTTTTTTTTTTAGTTAATCAGGTATGTATTCAATTCTCAGCTTTGTTTCATATTATCAGTTGTGTACAACTAGCTTACTTGATTTACTTTGTTCTCAAGTGGGAATAATACATCTCACACAATTGTTATGAAGACAATATAAGAGACAACATACAAAAATTGCTTAGCATAGTGACTGACATATAGTAAGAACTTGGTAATTCATGGCTATCAATATAGTCCTGATTGTCCAGTTAATGGGATAAATACATATAGAGAGTAGATTTTTAATGCTTATCTATTATAATGGCTTAACACATTATATTTGCCATTTAATGTACAATAAAATTACAGCATGGTTAGCTGATTTCTTCATCCTAGAATCTGCTCCTTATACTCATTTCACCCTATAGTTGGGAGTAAAGATTCTCTATCAATGAGACAGAACATGAAGCCACTAATAGATCATTAGTTAATTGGCAATGGAGTGAAAGGTTAGTGGACCACAGGATGAGGGAAACACAGGAATCTTCATGTATCCGTTCATAATTCCCCATACGTGTATTTATTAAACAAATATGTACGTCAGATACTGCTTAGTTTGGGAGTTAGAGCAATGATCAAGAGAAAAAAGGCCCAGTTCTAGGTGGCTAAAACACTGTGTTATAGATTGTATTGACGGTTTGTACTTTTTCATTCTTCTCTTCCTTTTAAGAGGATTACACATTCCCATGGGGTGCCTGGGTGGCTCAGTCGTTAAGCGTCTGCCTTCGGCTCAGGTCATGATCCTAGGGTCCTGGGATCGAGCCCCGCATCGGGCTCCCTGCTCGGCGGGAAGCCTGCTTCTCCCTCTCCCACTCCCCCTGCTTGTGTTCCCTCTCTCGCTGTGTCTCTCTCTGTCAAATAAATAAAATCTTAAAAAAAAAAAAGAGAATTACACATTCCCATTTATTGTCATGTGACTTGTCCATGTTCCCCATGAGAGGAATAAATACAATATAAAATATATGTGTATATATACATTCATCTCATTGATTTTGGTCTTGGTCATGACTTGTTCTGGACAATGGATGTGAGTGGACATGGTATATGCAGCATGTCCAAGCAGTTTTAAATGTCACAAGTCTCTCCTTCTGTTACAAGAATACATATATTTGCAAAGTAGTATGATTTTAATTTGAGGCCTGGAATGCAATAACAAACCTATAACCTAGCCATAGACTGGCATAGAGCCTAATCCTGGAGCATAACTATAGCTTCCAGCAATATTCATGCAATTTGATAGAGAAATAACCTATTATAAGCCATTGTGGCTTGAGATTGTTTGTTACGGCAGCAAAGCTGACAAGTACAGATAATAAATGCACAAATAACCCTTCAGAAAGTGCTAACTTAGATGCAGACAATTAAGATAGTACAATAGCATAAAGATGTCTAATTGATAATTTAGATTTGTTGGTCAGGAAATGTCTTTCAGAAAGATGACATTTATGCTGAGATCTGCCTGGTAAGTCATCAGCTAAAGACAGAAAGCAGAAAGACTTTTTTTTTTTTTTTTTTAAATGGGAAATCCATTGCAAGTGTCCTTGAGCCAAGAGTTTGATGCAAATGAGTTTGATGAATTCAAGGACACTAAGTCCAGTGTGGCCATCTGAGCATAGTGGGTAAGGAAGAGAGTGACAAGACATAAGTGCATGGAAATAGGCAGACACCAGTTCATGTAGGGCTTTATAAATCAGGTTCAACAGTTTGCATTTATGAGAAGTCACTGGAAAGTTTAAAGCAGGAGAGGCATGTGACCTGATTTCCATTTTTAATAGATCACTCTGAGAGCTATTTTGATAACTGGTTTTAAGAGGTCTAGAGTAGAAACTGGGATATATTAGAAACTTAAATTAATCCAGAGAAGATGTGGTGACTTGGTTGGAATTGGTGAATAATTTAAATTTCTCTCCTGTATACTCAAATCGGTATGTCCTCTAGATTTCTGGGCCTATTAATTTTTTCTCTCAGTTAAAGTGATCCCAGAGAACTTTTTCAGGAGTGGTATGGTCTGCTTTATTTAAAATCGTCTGATTAATTTGGGCCAAATTTTGTCTACATTAAACAAGGTTAGATGTCCCATTTATGGGGCAAAGTCATCTTATTTTATATTATGATTATGAAGCAGCATTTCCATAAGTGCTGCTGCCACCAAGATATTTTATTATCTGGGCCATATTATGGCTTGTTCTTTATCTCACCACGAAGCATGTTGATCAACTTCATCATTCCCTTTAGGATAAAATATAAAATAATGATTTTTCTACTGTTTTAATTTTATTTTATTTAAAAATAAATATTGTCAGATTTTAAAATCAGGTTGAAAAACATTGAACTGGCACGCTTGGTTTTCTGCTATATACTCTTTCTTTTGATAGCTCGTTTTTCAAGTAATGTTAAATGCTTCTGATTTTTCTCATTTATCAGAAGATTTAATGGCAAAAATGGAAAAATGAAGGATAAGGCACATGGTATCGAGGCATCCGATGCAATTCCAAATTTCTGTGTTGCTGTGGACTGAATTGTGTCCTTCCAAAATTCATTATGTTAAAGACCTAACCCCCAAATTTGACTATTTTTGGAGATATAGAAAATATTTGCAAGGAGGTGATAAAGAATAAAGGAGGTCATAAGATGGTGCCTTCATTCATCCAATAGGGCTGGTGTCTTTGTAAGAAGAGACACCAGAGCTCACTCTCTTTGCCATGTGGGGGCACAGCAAGAATTCTGCTGTTCACAAACTAGCAAAAGCACTCTCATCAGAAACCAAATTTACCAGCACCTTGATCTTAGATTTTCTAGCCTGCACAACTGTGAGAAATAATTTTTTTTTTCCTTTTTTTCAAAGATTTTATTTATTTGACAGAGAAAGTCACAGTGAGAGAGGGAACACAAGCAGGGGAAGTGGGAGAGGGAGAAGCAGGCTTCCTGCTGAGCAGGGAGCCCGATGCGGGGCTCGATCCCAGGACCCTGGGATCATGACCTGAGCCGAAAGCAGACGCTTAACGACTGAGCCACCCAGGCGCCCGGAGAAATAAATTTCTGATGTTTAAGCCACCCAGGCTATGGTGTTTTTTTATGGCAGCTTAAGCTGACTGACACATACGTGTTTTTGTTTGTTTGTTTGTTTTAATTTTATTATGTTATGTTAATCACCATACAGTACATCATTAGTTTTTGATGTAATGTTCCATGATTCATTGTTTGAGTATAATGGGCATTAAAGAGAGCATGTACTGAATGGAGCACTGGGTGTTATACATATGTGTTTTCAATAATTAATTGTTTTAACCAACTTTCTCTTTTAATGGGAAACACAGTAATCATCATAGCTATTTCTTTGTAGGCTCAGAAAAAAATTGACAACCAAAGACTCTGATGACAAATTCATTTACCTACTTCCTTATTGTTTAACATGATTTATTTACATCTGTACTGTGTTGATAATAATTTTAGAGATGAGAATGGGTTTTAGTATTAAAGACCATTTTGAAATTTTTTGTTACATAATAATTTAGAATTTGACAGATTTCCTTTTATTTCTAGCTTTAAAAAATGCCAAATCCATAATATATTTTAATTTCTTTACTTTTGTATCCATACTGTTCTTTATGTTTTTCCCCTATTATTGTCATGTTTATGTTCTCATGTTACATTGGTTTTTAAAGGAGAAAATCCTCTCTTTCTTTGTGCTCTTCATGTGGCAGATTCTTCAATCAGCTCACCCACAAATTTTGTAATGTTAACTCAGCTTTTAATGAATGCTAATTGATTTTTCCATAAGACTTTTAAATTAAATTCAGGCAGCTTAAGTTATGGAACTCTTAAGGTTGTATTTCTTTAAAAAAAATAGATCACTTAAACATTATTCCTGAGCATAATGTTTTTCTCAATGTCTCTATTATAGTCTTTTACTCAGTACTATTTTTCCTGAATTATTTTCATGTTTCTCAACAGCTTTCTTACTCTTTAAACAAAAAATGTTCTAATAGTAATAAACAGGATTTTCCCCTATATTCTCTTTCTTTATTGTCATAAATCTAACAAACTCTTTTTACAATCCTTTCTACAAACAAGAAAGCCTCCAACTTTTATTTATTTTCATTATTGATATAAATATTTCTTCTTCTCTTGTTATGATTATAAACCAAAAACCTAGCATTAAATTTACATAATAGCTTCAAAAACTAGTGGAGATAGAATATTTGAGATAACCCATTCAACATATGCAGGTCATGGCTTTATTTGTACAAAAAAACATGTTGATTGACTTAGTAATACAGTATTTTTCTCTAAATACTACAAAACCCCATCCACTCCATCTCCAGAGAATTGCTTACACCGGAACCAAATGAATTGAGTAGAATTTCCCAAATCATCTGACATTTGAAAGGCTATTTCTTTCATGACTCCATGCTGCTTCACATATATCTACTAAAAGCATCATAGACTAATAAGATTGCATGAATTAAATAAGTTAATAAATACAATTAACTTAGAATAGGGTCTGAAATAGAGCAAATGCATATAGATAGCAACAATTATTGTCTCTACCACATAGATCTTAACAACGATTGTGTCTACCACAATGTTGAGTAGAGCACTAAATACATGGCAGCTTGTCAATAAATTCTGTTGAATTGACTCCTTACCTTTTAGCACAGAAGACAGTTTCATCTTTGGTTTTACTTCGTAAGTTAGAACTATTAGAAATACATGAAGAATTCCTTTCATGTTTGTCTTCTTTCTACCTGGTTTAAGATCACCTGGAAAATTCATTTAGTTTACCATTTGAAAAATTCATATGAAACAATTCTATTAGATACCTTCTCATCCAAGACATCATTTAATTTAATAGATAAAATTCAAGGTCTGAAATTGAACCAAAAATATTCCTATGCACATGATTCAGTATGTACTCTCAAAAGACAAGAAATGTGGGCAGAGAAACTAGTTAGGCAAAGGATTTGAACCTGAACATCCTAATAAGTCATATCAAGAAGTCTTTCCTTAAAGCCCCCACATTTTCATATCCCTTTGCCCTATTTCATTTAGGTATAAACAAATTCATAAAAACAAGAAATTAGAGGTATAAAAGGCCTTAAAATTGTGTAATTCCATTTCATCATCTAATCAAATAAACTGATATTAAGGGATTTGACTATTTTTTTCTTTTTTTCTTTAGCCTATGTTCTAGCAGAACTAGTACTAGAATATAGAACTCCTGGTTCCTGTGTTAATGCTGTTTGCTTAAGAGCATATTGACTCATTAATACTGTCATATCAGCAGTTGCTGGGGAGAACTTGATATCATGATGTAAAACTGAATTTAACTGGTACATGAGTTAAAGTAAAACATGTAATGAGATAGCTAGACATGCTCTAACACTTCTTTCTGTGGTACAGAAGATTCCCATTCTCTTTCCTCCTGAACATTTTATTTCCTACCCAGTGAAAGTGTCTGGTGCATAAATGTTGTTCAAAAATAATTATTGAATAAATAAATGAGGATCAGTTGGTTTTGCTCCATCATATTTTATGGAGGGGTTCTGAGAAAACATAAAAAGCATAATATACTAATAAAGATCTTTGTCATTTGCATGATTTCCTTGCTTAGTACTGATCTCACCACAATCTATAAGAAAAAGACAATCCTAGAAAAAAAAAATAATTGTTTAACGAATGTGCTCTATGTGTGTGTGCATTTTTCAAGCAGGCCTATAAGCATGCATGTTTCCATCTGGGCTCTGCATTTGCTAGTCCCTAAATCTCCTCTTTTTCCCACATATTCCCTGACTCACTGGGAAAAATAAAGCAGCTGCACCAGAGAAGTCTTTGGTCCCTTCTAGCTGTTGCATTCCCTGTGATTCTCATATGCTATACTTCTAATTAAACTCCTTGATGCTAATTAAAAATGAGAGTAGAACAAATGCCGCTAGCTGAATCCAGACTCTTTCGTTAAACTTAGCGAGTTCTTCAGGGCTGGGTTCTTAGATTTTTCTTCTAATTAGGATTTCATTGGCACTCACACCCTGTCATGGGTATTTTATCATCAGTTTCATAAAAATAATTCTGGATAATGGATCAGAAAATATATGTCTTCTCTAAAGTCCTCAAAATCAGAAGACTTCTTTCTGCAGTGCTGTGGTGTCCTAATCTGTGGTTTGGCATATGGTGTGATGCAGTGTATAATTTGGCATGCTATGTCTGTCAGTCTGTGGTAAGCCCTAGGCATTTTTTTTCTGCAGGAGACGATGATGATGGCAAGGACAACATGTGGTGACCAACAGGAACATAATCATGTTGGGGCGCCTGGGTGGCTCAGTTGGTTAAGCGACTGCCTTCGGCTCAGGTCATGATCCTGGAGTCCCGGGATCGAGTCCCGCATCGGGCTCCCTGCTCGGCAGGGAGTCTGCTTCTCCCTCTGACCCTCCTCCTTCTCCCTCTGACCCTCCTCCTTCTCATGCTCTCTGTCTCTCGTTCTCTCTCTCTCAAATAAATAAATAAAATCTTTAAAAAAAAACAAAACAAAAAAAACAAAAAAAAAAACATAATCATGTTAACTCCTGACTCTGCAAAAACTTAACACGTGGCACTGTTATTAGCATTTTCTAAGGAACCAGCATCTATTAAACAGACGTTTGTTTGATGTGTTAGATTGCTTCTGGTTGGTTGGCTCTTTCTTCCATTAAATTTACCAAAGAATGTACTGTAGTGGTGTGAAACTGGAGGTCTGTCAACTGATCAGCGTCACCTCTGTGCTTCATGCACTAATAATTTCAACTAATATATGAGTTTGCTAGTTTTTCTCTTCTCCCCTGCAATTAGAAAACCATTTTTTTCTTAATATTTTGTATCAACTGTCTATGGCATTTTTTTATGTCATTTGAAATAAAATATAGTATCAAAAAGACAAGCTTGTCGGGTTTATATTTTGCAGCAAGAATGATGTATGTAGTTAAAGGGATTTATAAATTTGAATATCCTGAATAAGGAAACATTAAGCAATCATTTTTTTCTATCTTGAAAAAGCATTTTTAAGATGGCTCAAATTTAGGCTTATAAAAATGAGTCTTATGTCTATTTATTTTTATTTTTTATTTTTTTAAAGATTATTAATTTTAGAGACAGAAAGAGCACACGTGAAGGGAGGGGCAGACAGACATGGAGAGAGAGAGAGAATCTCAAGAAGACTCCCCAGTGAGTGTGGAACCCAACACAGGGTTGAATCCCAGGACCCTGAGATCATGACCTGAGTCGAAATCCAGAGTTGGTTGCTTAACCCACTGAACCACCCAGGTGCCCAGAGTCTTATACTTAAAGAACACAATGTAATATTATTATTCCCTCCATTTTTAAAATTTTTAATTATTTATTTATGTATTATTATTGTTTTGAAGATTTTATTTATTTATTTGAGAGAGAGAGAGCGCGCATATGAGCAGCGGGAGGGGCAAAGGTAGAGGGTCAGAGGGAGAGGGAGAGGAAAAGCAGACTCCCCACTGAGCAGGGAGCCCTGACATGGGGCTTGATCCCAGGACCCTTAATGGGATCATGACCTGAGCCGAAGCCTGAGGCTTGACTGACTGAGCCACCCAGGCATCCTTTATTTTTTTTTTTTAATTTTAAAGAAAGGGACATACACTCCCCCTTATTTTTATTTTTATTTTATTTTTATTTCTTTAAAGATTTTATTTACTTATTGACAAAGAGAGAGAGACAGAGAGAAAGGGAACAGAAGCAAGGGGAGTGGGTGAGGGAGAAGCAGGTTTCCCGGGGAGCAAGGAGCCTGATGCGGGACTCATTCCCAGGACCCTGGGATTAGGACCTGAGCAGAAGGCAGATGCTTAACGACTGAGCCACCCAGGCTCCCCATCCTTCTTATTTTAGAGGAGGAAGAGATATATAGTCAAAGATCAACTATTAATTTTAAAACCTTTAAGTAAAGACACAAATATAATACCTAATGCTACTTACTGGCGAGATGATTATTTTTCTCACCCTCTATAGTAATATATATAGCAACATCTTAGAAATGAAGCAACTTCAAAGTGTTTTTCTCCGTATATTTTTCCAGTGAAAAAATTGAAGACTGGATAAAAATCACTTAAAATATTTTTTTTTTTTTTTGAGCTAACCTTTGTCCAGTCCATGCACGGACATACGAACTTGGTTAAAACTACTGGAAGAAGGCCAGGTATTTTTAATCCCATTGGCAAAGGAAGGATTTCTTAATCTGAAGCTCTAGCAAGTGATAATAAAACTCTACATAGTCCCCATAGTGTAATTATGGAAGATTTCAATCTTCAGAACTCATTAAATCTAAACTACAAGTAATTTGTATAATTTATATAGGAATGTGGTATATTTTCATAACAGAAGTCTCCTTTTACCTTGAAAACTTTTATAAACAATTATCTACAAATAAAGGTTAAATACTATATAAAATGAAGTCCATAAAATCTTTAAGTTAAATGATCAAACTTTATCAAATACAGGAAGAGTTTAAAGAGATAAAATTAATTTTTGAATTTCTATTCCTAGTCCACTTCAGTGTTACGGGTCTGTGTCTCATTCATCAATAAACATATAGTGTTTTGAGGCCTATCTAGACATTTTCTAAAGAGAATACCCTTTTCACACTACCTCCTGGAAGCTAGAGTTGGAGCACAGTCATACTAGTAGTAGCTCAGGTCAGAGATTCAAGGTGTGAAAACTTGAAATGGTTCCCAAAGTCAAAGAGGTGAGGACAGGTCCCTTCTAACCTTTATTAATCACAGTACTGACTTTTATTTCTACACCATAATGGGCACTTTCTATGGAAGACTAAATTGTGTAACAGAAGTCCTTAAGTCTGATTTAGTGTTTACTCAGAATATCTAGTTGCTCAAGGGCCTCTTGCCACCTAGGTGTCTTTGCAGGAGATTTAGTCTGAATGCCACACAGTTGTCAGAAATTCTATCTAACTTGTTTGCCATCTTATATCAAGTAATTCCTTATTTTTACTTTTCCTTATATCTTATCAGTAGGGAACTTTGGGAGATATGTGTCATAGAGACAGAAGCTTGGGCTTATCTCCTGATCATTTACGGAAAATTGAGTTGGCTTTTCCATTCAGCCTCTCAAGTTACATAAAGATAGCCAAGCATATGCTTCCACTCAAGCATTACATTTTTAGACACCACCAAAAAAGCAAGGGTCCTTGAGAGATTATTTGTGGTGAGTGCTGTGCCTAGCAGCCTGAGGAATGGCAGAGCCCAGAGATGGCAGTGAAATGTGGTGTAGAAGCTCCAGCATCCTGAGAAGACTATTGTTCTACCTGGTTCTTCTGTGGCTGTTCTCACCTAGGCCAGCTTCATCTTCCTGTAACCTTCCGGATGTTCTTTCAATAAATTCCTTTTTTGCTTAAGATAGAGAACATTTCTTTGGTTTGCAATCAGGAATCCTGATGAGTAGAGGTGATGTGAAACAACCTTAAATAAATCAATAGAAGAGAAGCTATAAAAACTTATTTGTGAAATTTCCCAAAGCAGGTTTGTTGCAGCCCCCAAATGGGATAGTGAAAAGAGGTATGCTGTGGTTCAGTAGAGAGTAAGCTAAGTGTCAAATGACAAGAAACTCATACCTATTGAGGAGAGGGCTGCTTGTGATGTCTATGAATTCAGAAAAAGACAAAGATTTATTCAGTGACTTCTATGTGCAATGAGAGTGCTTCATGGAAAGAATGATGTCCATAATTAATATCAAATTTGGGTCATGTCTTGGTGTAACTTTGGGAACAAATTCTAACAGATAAAGTGGGGAGGATTCTAAAACTGACTTTCAGTTTTGCAGGGATTAGTACAGATAAAAAAATCTACACTGTAGAGCTTTCTGCATGCATGAGATTTGTTTGTGTTTTGCTAGTTTAGCAATGTTCACTTTATTATATAAGAAGGAAGAAGGCAGGATGTCCAATCTCAAGAAGCTTGAGTAACCAAAGCCAAGCACATAGACAACTAAGGTACAAGCTAGAAAATGTGAAGTGATACAAACCAAAAGATCTTAAAGTACAATGGGAACTCATAGGCTGTGGAGATTCACAGTCAGAAGATCTAGACTGTGTCTAAGAGGATGGCAGAATTTAAACCTTTTGAATCTGGAAGTGAAAATTGTATGTGCTCTGCCTCTGGTATGGTTTTTACATTTCTTTTAGTCAGTATGCACTATCGTTGTGAGTGCAGTCCAGTAAATCAGACACATTGCGTTTTGAAAGTGTTAATGGTTTATTTGCAATCTCTTTCCTTTGGAAGTTTGGAAATAAAATGATATCTTGAATGATTGAAGTGATAACAGAATTCAAGCCTCACTATAAAACATATGGTTCGTTTAATATAAAATAATTCCAAATAATGAATTAACAAATGCTCTTGTTTTCATAATAGGCAAGCATATGTTTTGCCCTGTCCATTGTAAAATAAATGTCTAAACATTAAGTGAAAAACCTAATAAGGCATCAGTAGAAGGAAATTAGTTATGTTGTTTTTATAATAAGGGTCTTAAAGTCAATAGCTTATTAAAATTCTCAGAAAGCTTGATTTGTTTAACTTATCAAAATTCTTTTCTTTTCAGATTTATTTGGTCTATTTATCAGTGCTCTGAGGCCCTAGTTCTGCAGCGACATCTTATGGAGTTGGTTGGCTTGCACAACCATTTAATAATGTCTGGCAGAAGTGATCATTATTCTAACAGATTAGATGCAAATAGGATCCCTGCTTGTGCTTTGAATGTGGAAGTAATTAAACCGATGCCACAACCACTTGTTTTTCTTTTCTGTTGTTGTTTATCTAGAATTTCTTCATCATGGAAACTGTATGATTTTTAAAACACTCTAAAGTATGTGTGGAGATCTGAAATTCTCACCACATATTTCCAAGCTATGAAAGAAAAGGATAAAAGAAGCTGTTCAATAGTGAAATGATCAGTTAAAGATCACAGTACAGCTGGTGTTTGTTGGCAAGAGTTTCCACTTAAAAATTTGCAGCAGTGCAAATTTTCACTGATTGTGACCACCAATAGTTAAAATAAAACAAAACAAAACAACAACAACAACAACAACAAAGGAGATTGAAGTATTTGAAACTTAGAGAAATAAACTGTGAAATTCCCTTCAGTATATAAATTGAGCTATCTCTTCTCCCAAGTGTGTTCTTTTGACAGGACAATACAGTGTATTAAATTCTAGAAGAGGAAACATAGTTCTTATTTCATATTTTTATGATTGGATTTACATCTCAAAAGAGACCTCGATTTGAAATCCAGTTTATAGACTATTTCCACAATCTGCTAGAGGTGAAATAATTAAGGACTTTTAAGTCATCCCTAAATAATTTTTTTTATTTTTGTTACGTTTCACATTTACTATCAGATACGATAATTGAGAGAAACTAGTTGGAAGCAGAAGCCTTGTGTATAGTAAGATTTCACTGTTAGGTGAAACAAAGTTAATCGTGGGAGCACAAACTTTTAAGTAGTTTCCATGTGGATACAGAAAGTCAGGCCATATGAAGAGGAAAAATTATCAAATATATGACACTGAAAATTCTAGTAAATCTTGATCGGTCAGTGGATGAAGCACTGGTTCAAATACCTCATTCTACCTGAACAAGAAAAGGAAATTTCGTTATGAATCTAAGAGCACATTGTGATTCTTCTATGCTATTATGACCACTGGTGAGTAAAGAGCATGGTCAATCTTTGTGTAATATTGGTGATCTTATTCACATACGAAAATTGCCAAGGAGGCTGGTTAATTAGGATTGTTTCCTAAGGGCCCTGGGCATTTTCATGTGTGCCATAAACACTCTTTGAAAATAATGTATTTTTCAAGGATCATGTGTCCAGTTGATGGGGTTTTGGAATATAGGTGAGGTTCAATGGGGTGGAGAGCCGACGACCAAGAAAGAATTCTTGAGACGTCTTTGGTGCCAAATGGTGGTTTATTAAAGGACGGGGACAGGACCTGTGGTCAGAAAGACAGGCTGCATGGGGTTTGGGAGGGGTGGTTGATTATATACTATGGGGTTGGAGGAGGTAAGGAAAAGGGAGATTTAGAATTAACTTTCCTATGCTAAAGAGGACCTACAGGATACTGGAGGCCTTGCCATTGTCACGTTAAGGTTGTTTACTCCTCTAGTAAGGCATTAACATGAAGATAGTTGGGAGCTTCCTGGAGGAACATTACACTCTGCCCACTTCAATTATCTATCAATGGGCTGAGGTTCTAAGGGCATTTAATTTCCTTCTAGAAGCTAGGTTATTGATGATAAGAATGCTTTGTTCTTGTAGATTGCTAAGACATTTGTAAACTGAGGGAGACTCTATAAATTAACTATTTGTTTTTCCGTTAGGGCAGCTAGGAGTGCCTGAGGAATGTCACATATATCCTATGGGGGAGGGGTTGTGGCGTGTCAGCTTCTGCTTTGTCCTCAGCTTGCCTTCTGTTCCCTCATCGCAGTGACAAGATAAATCTGAGAATCTACACTACAGAGATCATCTGGAGAATAAGAACGGCATGTTTTTATTTTCCAGGCCCATCAATTAGAGTAAAAGCTGATCCTATAACTTAAAATTGTATACTGCATTGTGAGACATAGATAATACATTCTTTTATTTATTTTATTTTTTTTTTAAAGATTTTATTTATTTGTCAGAGAAAGAGCACAAGCAGGGGGAGCGGCAGGCAGAGGGAGAAGCAGGCTGATGCTGAGCAAGGAGCCCGATGGGGGACTCGGTTCCGGGACCCTGGGATCATGACCTGAGCCGAAGGCAGATGCTTAACCATCTGAGCCACCCAGGTGCCCCAGATAATACATTCTTTTAGAGAATGGTTTGTGCCTCACACATATCTATACCCAATAAGGTTTATTGACTTTAATCATTCAATTAAATTGGTAGAACTGCTAGAAACAGAAGAGTTAAAAGTTGGATTGGTTAGTAGCTGGAAGGTGAATTTGATGACTGATTTCAGTTATGTGGTCTTGAGGGAGCCATCACTTACCCAAATGGACAATGTAGAAAGCAGTTAGCAAGGTGAAACTGAATTTAGGGTGTATGTGAGACAATAGTTAACGTAGATTTGAGAATACTCCGAAGAGGAGTGCTAGTTAAAGTGGGCTGTGGTAAACTCTTGAAGGATATATTATAGAAAGAGATGACTATAACACTCAGCCCAAATGGTAGACTATGACAGACATGGAATATTTGTGTCAAGATGCTGTATGTGGGAAGCCTGAGTGGCTCACTTGGTTGAGCGTCTGCCTTAGGCTTGGGTCATGATCCCAGAGTCCTGGGATCCAGTCCCGCATCTGACTCCTTGCTCAGCAGGAAGCCTACTTCTCCCTCTGCCTGCCACTCCCCCTGCTTGTGCTCTCTCTCTCTCTCTCTCTGGCAAATAAGTAATTAAAATCTTAAAAAAAAAAAAAAAAAAAAGATGCTGTATGTATCTCCTTTGTAAAAGTACCACACCACTATTTCATTATTTTGAAGAACTAGAATTAGATTCAATATCCTATAAGAAATTTGAATTATATTCAATATCTTATAAGAAAAACTGACCCAATCCTAAGATGTGAGAGTAACTACAGGTAGGAATAAAAGCTCATAAATACTTACAGGCAAAGTAACATCTTTGCATACAGAAAATGAATCACATCTATACCAACATGAGCATATGTTACCAATATGATCAATATAAGCATATAGACCTTGAAGGTCTGTAAACATTTAAATTTGGAACTTTAAGAGAGAAAATTTATTCCATTTAAGTGAATAATTATGGAGAGATGACTAGGAGTGACTGGAATAACCACCATTATAAAAATCACAAGGAAAACTAAATTTGTTTAAAATGGCAGATAGGAAAGATGTAAAGGAAATATATCATCACTTGAATAAAGACAAGCCTTTACCAACTAGCTTTTTCTTAGGGTGTAGGTCAGATGGGACATTTAGCTTTATCCATTTTTTAAGAGGTAATATAATATTGAATCAAGTGGAGGAAAATGACAGCTTTTTCTGTGCCAAAATATTTCTTAAAACGAATAGGAAGGCAACTGGAAGCAACACACATAAACTGATGGATTCCAACATTCTGTTTCTAATTGGCTAATTTTATATTAGCAGTTTTACATCTTTTCTTCTGATGTGAATCATCATGGGAGAAGAAAACAAGGCAAATGATTTCCTGGCTGAGAAAAACATCTTTGCTTCATTACATAATTTTAATTTGCTCTGGTTTCTATTCTGAACACTGAGAACTCAATAGAGAAAATGTTGCTTTTTAACACATAACTATGTGCATTTACATAACTATGTACATTTAAAATGTTAAAGAGCCCACTTCCACCCCATCCCCTTTGTCAGATCCTGCTCCCCCAAGCCTTTCAAAGTTGAAATCTGTGATGTCTGTCAAATGCAGATTCAGTCTTATCAATTACTGAGATAGTCTTTTCCAGAGAACATAATGTATCAGCAAACACAGTCTTAACTTCAGTGGGCCTGGAGATAGTCTTGCAGCCAAAGTCATAGTATTTATCTAATTAGGTAGGAGTAAGCCACAAGTACTTGCGAAGAGCCTGATACTAATATTAACACAACTTTAATAAGAGCTACCACTTAATAAGTGTTTACAATATATGGAAACTCACGGAACATTTTCCTTACAGGGCTGGGAGAACAAAAATTGAAGTACTAATCCAGTTATGGAGAAAAGTCCCCAGTAACAGTTCAAAATTTAAATTGGTCTCAGAAGGCCTAGACACTGGGAGTAAGGGAGAACCAGAACCAGATCAGTCCTCACAGGGACTAACCCTCCAATTTGAATACTTAATCTTTTACTTGATTATCATGATTATTGCCCTTAGGCTAGTAGGCTGGCAAAAGCAAATTTAATCAAACTTCTAAAGAAGATAATATCATACAGAACCTCAAATTATCTCTACAATTTTACATTCACAGTGACCAGTAGAAAACCTAGACAAGCATAAGAAGAGACAGATGCCATGACCACAAGGAAAAACCATGCATAAGAGAAAGAGTCCCAAAGAGATCCAGATAATGGTGATGAGTCATGAATTTTAAACCAACTAGGCTCAGTGACTTCAAAAATATTAAAAGGAAAGAATGAAAACTTTGACACAGAACTAGAATCAATAAACAGAAAGGAAGTAATGAAAATTCTACATTGAAAAATAATATATAAAAACTTGAAATAAGACCTCAAAGGATGTTGTAACTGCAGATTACACACCACTGAGGAGAGAATTAGATAATTGGTTTGTAGGTCAGAAGAAAATATTCAAACTGAACAATAAAGAAAAAAATGAAATACTGAATATACAGTAAGAAAGTTATCTTATTAAGAATAAGAGAAGTATGACTCTTAAAACTATTTTATTTGATATTTTACTGGACCATATAGCCAGTAAAATAAAGCAAAAATTTAAAAAAAGAGAAGATTGAGAAAAAGTTATGAAACTGTCAATTTCACATATGACATAAGAACATTCAAAGAAAATACAAAAGAACTTATAAGTAAGTTATTAAAATTAATGCATACATTATAAAACATTGGATGCAAGGCCAGTAAAAAAACAGCATAAATTTAACCACAAATATACAAAACCTCTAAATGGAAAAATTTTAAACAATATGGAGAGAATCTTAAACAGTCATTGGAAAATATCTAATTGAGTTATAGATCGGACAACCCAATTTTATTTATTTATTTATTTTTTAAGATTTTATTTATTTTTTTGACAGAGAGAGACACAACGAGAGAGGGAACACAAGCAGGGGGAGTGGGGAGGGAGAAGCAGGCTTCCCGCGGAGCAGGGAGCCCAATGTGGGGCTCGATCCCAGGACCCTGGGATCATGACCTGACCTGAAGGCAGACGCTTAATGACTGAGCCACCCAGGCGCCGCTGGACAACTCAATTTTAAATGTCTGTTTTTTACAAACTGATTTATGGATGCAATGTAATCCTAATAAAATTTCCAGCAACTTTTGAGTGGAAATCAATATTGATGAAAATTTTGTCTAAAAATGTAAAGTATAATAGTACCAGGGTAAACTAAAGGAGTAAAGTACGAGGACTTACTCTGCTAGATCACAATACTTCATAAGTATACCCCCTAAAGCAGATTTCTCAATCATGTTATGATTGACAGTTTGAGTAGAATAATTTTTGTTTTGGGAGTCTATCTTGTGACTAGAGGATGTTTTTCCAAATCCCTATCTTCTACCAACTGTGTGCTAGTAGTAACCACCCTCTCCAATTGTCATATACATACATTGCCAAATGTCCTCTGGAGAGGTGGAATTCATCCTTGGTTAAGAACCACTGCCCTAGAAAATGCATGTGTTCATGCAGCAGAGACCATGTACAAGAATGTTGTGAACATATTTGATGTTTATATTAACCAAAAAATGTAAACTAAAAAATCCATAAACATTAGAAGGTTTAAAAATTTAAGTACATTAAAACTAGATTCCATAAAACACTGACACTAAGCTAATTACAATTATACATAAGTATACAAATATATTATAAAAACATATCTAGCAAAAGTCACCAGACAAAAAGAATACCTGCTCTATGATTCCATTTATATACATTTCAAACATAGGCAAAGTTAATTTACAACAGTCTTAGAAGTCAAGATAGTGGTTATCTTTGTAGAAGAAGGAGAAAAGAGAATTTATAAAGAGAGATTATAAAAAGACACTACTGGGTTCTTTGAGCTGCAAGTAATTCTCTAATTTTGACCTGGATTTTTATTACCAGATTGTTTTGTACTAATATATCAAGCTCTATGATTATTATGTGAAGTTCTCTGTGTGTATATATTAATTCAACAAAACTTTTAAAATTTCTAAGTTCATCAAATAAGTTAAGAAAGTAAAGGAAAAGAAACATAGTGGGGCACCTGGGTGGCTCAGTTGGCTAATCATCTGACTTTGACTCAGGTCATGATCTCAGGGTCCTGGGATTGAGCCCAGGTCAGGCTCCCCACTCAGTGGGAAGTCTGTTTGTCTCTGTCCCCTTCCCTCTGCCCTTGTCCCCACTTGTGCTTTCTCACTCTCTCTCAAATAAATAAATAAAATCTTAAAAAAATATATATATAGAACAATTGAGACAAATGGAAAATCAAAGAAAAAATTACAGGGAGATGTAAACATAACTATAGTAGTAACTGCATTAAATGTAACTGAACTAAATTCATCAGTTAGAACCGAGTTTGTTACACTTAATATTAAGTAGTAAAACATGTTGTTTATACAAGACACACATCTAAAATAGCTAAGGAAAAAATAGGTGAGAAAGTAAAAGAATGGCAAAATAAATCAAATAGTATTAGAAAAATCTAGGACATGTTAGATTTTAAGGCAGTAAGCATTATTAGAGTGCTATATATTACAAAATTATAACATTCATTTCATGAGAAAGATATAAATATTCTGATAAATTTAGATTATATTAAGCAAAGAGTGAGAAAATTGCAAGGAGAAATAAATGAATCCACAAAAATTTTCTGAGTGATTGATGAAAGATAAAACAATAAAGTAAAAATAATATAAACAACACAAGTGACAACTCTAAAGTGCTGGATATATGTTGAGAGAACATTATACCCGAGAACTGAAGGATATATATTCATTTCAAGCATTAATAGTACCTTTATGAAAATAATCCTCATCATGATATCTAACACAGAAATGGGAATGATAATGGATGACCATATAAGGTAATTTTTAAATAATGCTTTTTAGAAGTTCTATATGTGAAATGAACATTTGTATGTAAAATTTCTAGTTCATAGAACATGGTAGATATTCAATAATTGTTATCTCCCTCTCTTTTAATACTGCATTTATAAATGCCTATATTTGTGTATTTTTCTGTACTGGCAATGAGATATAAATCTTGATGTGAAATCAGTAAAATTTTTATTTATTTATTTATTTTTTTATTTTTATTTTTTTTTAAAGATTTTTATTTATTTATTGAGAGAGATAATGATAGAGAGCATGAGAGGGGGGAGAGTCAGAGGAAGAAGCAGACTCCCCGCTGAGCAGGGAGCCCGATGCGGGACTCGATCCCGGGACTCCAGGATCATGACCTGAGCCGAAGGCAGTCGCTCAAACAACTGAGCCACCCAGGCGCCCCAATCAGTAAAATTTTTAATCTACTCAACTTAAACTTCTAGTGATTATTTTATGATCTTTATGGGTTGAAGTAGGTGTTCTCTTCTGGATCTCAAAATGAGATTTTATATGTCTTTTCTTATAATTGCCACTTCCTTTTTGTTTTGTGGTCATGATTTTTTCATGATTAAAATTAGTTTTGGTGAATCTATACCTTCTTTTTATTTGTCATCATAACTTATTTCTATTTCCTTCATCATGCTATAGTGAAAATAATACTGATCACAGGTTCTGAATACACAGGTTTGCATCCTGGTTCTACCAATAGCTAACGCTGTTCCCTCATTGCTAAACCATACTGTTGTTAACAGGATTGCAAGATCAATTTTGTTAAATTGTGCCTTGTCGACTATAAAGCCATATAAAAGTAAGGTTACTAACTTTTACTATCAGGGCATGTATCTTCCTATAAGAGGAGTATGACTGCCAATGGTTAAGCCTCTGCCTTTGGCTCAGGTCATGATCCCAGGGTCCTGGGATTGAGCTCTGTGACAGAACAGCTTTGGTAGCCTCTGGCTCCCTGCTCAGTGGGGATCCTGCTTGAGATTCTCTTTCTCTCTCTGCCCCTCCCCACCACTCATGCTCTCTCTCTCTCTCATATAAATAAATAAAACCTTAAAAAAAAAAAAAAGGAGTATGACTGTCAAAAGCAAACTCCACTTCTGTCATAACTGACTATGACTAGACTGGTTTATGGGGAAATAAAAGAATTATACTATATTGAATTACTGAATATATTAGCCCTCTTGAGTTTGTACCATTATTCCTATTTTCAGATATTGATATTAAAAGTTTGAGAGGCTTAATGGATCACCAAATCTCTGAAGATACTTTTTTCCCATTTCATTATGTCTATGACATGAATGTAAGAATTCAGTATTTTATGTCATGACAAAAATAGCAGCAGTAACTAGAATGAGATATCTTTTGAATTTAAATCTATTGATCTCTAATCATAAGTGATATAGATATAGGTATTTATTATATATCAAGATGAAAAAAGAAAAACTAAGATATGTAGTCGCCGAACACTTGGGTTGTTTCCGTAATTTGGCTATTGTGGATAATGCTACTATAAACACTGGGGTGCATATATCCCTTTGAATTAGTATTTTTGTATTCTTTGGGTATAATTATGTAGTACAATTGCTGGATGGTAGGGTAGTTCTATTTTTAACTTTTTGAGGAACCTCCATACTGTTTTCCAGAGTGGCTGTACCAGTTTGCATTCCCACCAACAGTGTAAGAGGGTTCCTCTTTCTCCAAATTCTTGCCTACATCTGTTGTTTCTTGAGTTGATTTTAGCCATTCTGACAGGTGTGAGGTGATATCTCATTGTAGTTTTGATTTGTATATAATAGAATATTAGTCAGCCATAAAAAAATGAAATCTTGCCACTTGCAACAACATGAGTGGAGCCAGAGAGTATCATGCTAAGTGAAATAAGTCAGTCAGAAAAAAAAGACAAATACCATATAATTTCGCTATTTGTGGAATTTAAAAAAAACAAATGAGTAAAGGGGAAAAAAAAAGAGAGAGAGAGATACAAATCAGGAAACAGACTTTTTTTTTTTAAGATTTTATTTATTTATTTGACAGAGAGAGAGAGAAGAGATAGCGAGAGCAGGAACACAAGCAGGGGGAGTGGGAGAGGGAGAAGCAGGCTTCCCGCCCAGCAGGGAGCCCAATGCAGGGCTCGATCCCAGGACCCTGGGATCATTACCTGAGCCGGACGCAGACACTTAACGACTGAGCCACCTAGGCGCCCCATGGAAACAAACTCTTAACTATAGAGAACAAACTGATGGTTACCAGAGGGGAAGTAGGTGGGGGGCTGGGTTAAATAGGTGATGGGATTAAGGAGGGCACTTGTGATGAGCAATGGGTGTTGTATGGAAGTGTTGAATCACTATGTTGTACACCTGAAAATAATATTTCACTGTATGTTAAGTAATTGGGGTTTAAATAAAAACTTTTTAAAGAAGGTAATGTAGTGGCGCCTGGGTGGCTCAGTCAGTTAATGTCTGCCTTCAGCTCAAGTCGTGATCCCAGGATCCTGGGATCGAGCCCCACATTGGGCTCCCTGCTCAGCAGGAAGCCTGCTTCTCCCTCCCCCACTCACCCTGCTTGTGTTCTCTCTCTCTCTCTCTCTCTCTGACAAATAAATGAATAAAATCTTAAGACAAAGATAATATAGTTTCATCATTGAATACTGTGCCATTTACCAGTAACAGCTATATTCTTGCAGTGCTCGCTCCTTAATCAGACAAATGATGACGGCTCTCCTTGTATATGAAATGAATCTGTAGTTTAAAAGCACACAGGCCAAAAGGATGAAATACAATTCTAAGTTATAAAGAATTTCACAGTGAATTTCTCTAGCAAAACCATCCATTTTTTTTTAAATAATGCACATTTAAATATTTATTTATATAACCCAGTCTCTCAAAAATGTGTGTTCAAATCTTAAAGAGCATTAAGGAAATAAGCAAAAACATTCTTAAACTTGAAATAAAATAAATTGTATCTTAAACAAATGACCTACTGGTTAGGTTACCAAATTGTTTCAAATGCTCAGATGACTCATTTTGACGAGGGTTAGAGTACTTGTCTAAAAATTAGCAAAACTTATTTTATATTCTTATCGTTATTCCCAACTTGCTCTCCTGCTTTTTTCCTATCAATTCATAGATGTGGAGAAAGTAATGCAACTCAATTTTTTCAATCCGATGTTTTATATATTCTAGAAAACAGACACAGAAGATTCTGTGGCTCCAGGGAGAGCATAAATAATGACAATAACTATTGAAGGCAGAAAGTTGGAAAATTTCTTGGCTACATGACCTTCCCAATGTGGTATGAATCATGCAAAATCCCACATAAAGTTAGAAACTTTCAGAGAATTTGGAAACCTAATTTACTGTCCAAATTATATTCCCTTTTCGTTGTAACTACACTGAGTAAGCTGAAGGTGAAGGGAACAGCACTTGGAAGAACGTGGAAAATCACTTCTTTATCAATTTTTTTTGGTCTTTAATTCTTGTGCTTCTCCCCCTTTTTACACTGGAATTTTATATACTTTAGCATCTGGGTTTTTTACAGATCATGGTACATGGATTCCTCTCTCACATCTAGCCTCTCATAGAAATATTGAGGATCAACTAAAAGTGACAAGTCAAACAGGGAAACTTGAAAAGCTAGACTTGTTCACTAGGGAAGACAATGTGAATGGAAGAACTAAACTTATTTATTACCCAATGAGAGGAAGCTGAAGTGTTGTATAATTTTAGAATATCTATCATTGGGGGCGCCTGGGTGGCTCAGTTGGTTAAGCGACTGCCTTTGGCTCAGGTCATGATCCTGGAGTCCCGGGATCGAGTCCCACATCGGGCTCCCTGCTCAGCAGGGAGTCTGCTTCTCCCTCTGCCCTCTTCCCTCTCGTGCTCTCTGTCTCTCATTCTCTCTCTCTCAAATAAATAAATAAAATCTTAAAAAAAAAAAAAAGAATATCTATCATTGGTTTCTAGATGCTCATCTGATGAAGCAAGAATACAGTCTATATTATTCCAAAGCCATAAAAATTATCATTATGGAAATAATAGCTTATGAGCCTAGTGCTATTTTTGGCCCTTACACATGGTATGATAAAAAAAAGCCCCAGGATAAAATGGGAGAAACAAGTCCCATTATCAGTGTTACCTTACACAGTCTATATGACCTGGAAAGTTACTTAATCTTTATGGGCTATAACTATACCATAAAATGAAGTCAGGGAAGGATTGGGCAAATTCTGGGGTCTAAAGCTCAAAACAATTACCAACTTCTCCTACTCCTCACAAGTTGGGACTCCACTTTATACTTACTCTTTTCCACCACTTTACTAGAAGATTGTCTGAACTTTATCAGTCCATTTTCTCTTTATTCATTTTTTCCTGATACCCTGCAATGTGAATTAGTTCACTCCACTGAAACTATAGTTTTCATAGATTCCATGACACTTTCCCCAGTATCCTCAGATGATCTTTAATCTGGTCTTCAAAGACTATTTTTAAATTCAATAATTACTTTTATTACACCTTATTCTTTTTTTTACATGTTAACTATTATATTGTAAGTAGTTTTGAGTATCGCTTTATCACTTTACTTTATCACTCCCACATTTCCCACAAAAGTGGCTGGCACGTGAAAGTGGATTAATAATTTTTTGTTCAAGTGGTGTCCCCTTTGGACTCTGTGGGTCTTTGGACAATTGAGCTTGAGTGGTACATGCAGAGCCCAATAATAATAAAAGTGCTCTTTTGTTAAAATAATAAATATGTTCTTTACATAACAAATATCTTCTACTCAAATTTGCTAACATTCTGATTATTTGGAAGAAATGTAAAATGGTCATTATACTAGAGATCACCAACTCTGATATTATGGTACTATATAGTTCAGCTTTTACTGAAGACTCAACTCTCCTATTTTATTTAATATCCAAAGAGTCAAAGAAATACTTGGCTCCACGAATACCAGCAAATAAAAAGGAGACAACTGGCAAAATATAAAAAGATAGCATAGATTTGTAATATACATGTGTGGTCAGAAACGTATATCAATTACCAGAAATGAGTGGAATTCTTTAATTATAAAAGTGATAGCTGTTTGGCTAACATAAACTCTCCCAACTTTCACTCATAGCTCCCATAATACATTTAAGAAGACAAAAGAATGAGGGGAGAGTTAGGATTAAGAATATTTAAATTATACTTATATTAAGTAAAAGTGATGAGATTAAATTTGGAAACATTGTTATGTCGTATGCACAGGTCAACCTCTGCGGTAACATGGACAGTCAAAAAAGGATTAGGAAAGGCTCTTGACTCAGTCCTGTTTTTCTCATTCAGCTTGGATGTTATTGTCTACACCAGGAGTTAGCCAGGTTTTCAGTTTGGGTCCTCTGAGAAGCAGATGCCAAGAAGAAAGTAGTTGGCAAATTACTTCTTCTTCACAATAATGTCAGTGAAGGCAAAGGGGAGAGGGAGCAGGTTTAGAAAGAATCTTCGGAGTCAGGTCTGACACTTGTGAAAGGAACATAGGAAGTAAGAGGGATTGTGTAAGAACCCTTAGTCTGAAGTGTGGCTCTGAGAAAGCCTCATCCAGGCTGATGGGAGTGCAGAGCTAAGATTGCTCATTAGAGGAGTCCCACATTTGGCAGGAGTGGTCACACCCTTGTACCCCCAAGGCTTTCAGTCGTCAGCTGGAAGCTGACTGGGCATGACTTTGACAATGTGGGTTATGGCAGATCTAAAATCGCAATAGCTGGAGACTATTGAAGGGAGCAGCAGATTCTCTCAAAGGACATTCTGAGTAATGCACCTCCATGACTGCCAGACCAGAAAATCATAAATCTCATATGTTACAAACTTGTTTTGATCTGTTCAGAATCATCCATTTCTGTACATACCAGTTTTTCTCTCTACATGAATTCATAAAAAACAATAAATCTCCCGAGATGCAATGCAAACAGATAATAGATGGAAATGGCTCTTGATACATGGCAGAGAATTTGCTATATGGGCAAAAATAGAGCAGAAAATTCCTGCATGATCTTCCTGTCATGTGATCTAATATGGAAAGCCCTGTATCTGTCAGCGATTCCTAGCAAACTCAGAATATTCTCATCCTTAGCAAAGTCAGAGGATATTTTCATTCCTAGGAGGCGATCAGAAGTCCCCGTTAAGAAGAGGCCAGTAGAAGAAAGACCTCAGCTACACACAGCACTTAGAGGCTAAAATCCAAACTCTTCACCTTAGACTATACTTGCTTTCATTTTTACCTGTTTTTCTGAGTTCATGTTTCATTTTCCTCCTAACTAAGCTGTGGGCAATCGCTCTGTTTTTTGTTTTTAATTTTTCAAACAAATGGAAGCTCTTTTCTACCCTAGAGACATTGCACAAGTGTCTCCTCTTTCTACAATATTTTCTAAGGCTTTTCAATGTGGCTGGCTCCTTCTTATCTAAAGGGTCTCAGAGACCTGCCTTGAATACCCTCTGTAGGGAAATACCCCATCTTCCTTTTCTTCATCACAGCAACGTGTGAGCATCTTTCGTAATAATTTGTATTATACAGTTATGTATGTACATGCTTTTTTATATAGTACTTTGAGATCCATTAGGGCAGTGACAGTATTGTTTTGTACATTTATTACATAGTCATCGCATAGTAATACATATTTGTTGGGGAATTATGTAGTGGACTGATGAGTTCTATGTATATCTTAACATTTTTGATATGCATCACAAAATTCACAACACTACTTTCCAGAAAGGATGTAAAACTTTATATTCCTAGCATCAGTTTATGAGAACACGTTTTTCCTTTTCTTCCTTAACAATGAATTTTATGACTTTAAAAAATAATGTTCAAATGAGGAGAAATAATATTTATTGCTTTAATTTATATTTTCTTAAATTCTAGTCAGGTTGAACATTATTACATGTGTGCTTAAATTTGTATTTCTTCTGTGGTAAATTACCTGTTTGTGTTTTTTCCTCCCCCTCCATTTTTTTTTTTTTTTTTTTTTGGTATATCTAAAAGTATATACTGGATAATTTAGATAAGATATTTATTATGTCTATAAAATAAAATTATATGAAACCATAAGAAAAAATGATGTAGATCACGCAGTGACATGGAAAACTACCCATAACACATTGAAATAGGACTTAGTTAAAGGAAGGAAGGAAAAGATAAACGCATCAACCCAGCCCTCCCCTAAAAACATGTTCTTCTGAAATCCTTAAAATATCTGAATGAATGTGATATATGCCTAAATTTCATTAGTATCCAGTGGATGACACTAAGCCTTACTTAAATGATTAAACTGAAATGATTTAATATGTTGTTGTGGAAAACCAAATTTAAGAAAGCAAAATAGGGGTGCCTGGATGGTGTGGTTGGTTAAGTGTCTGACTCTGGGTATTAGCTCGGGTGGTGATCTCAGGAGGGCTCTGTGCTCAGTGCAGAGTCTGCTTGGGATTCTCTCCCTCTCCCTCTGCCCCTCCCCACCCTGCACGTTCTCTCTCTCTCCCTCAAATAAATAAATAAATCTTTTTAAAAAAGTGAAATAATTCTATATAAAATGATACAAGCAAACAATCTTAAGTTTCTTAAAGCAATAATGTGGAAAGTGCTTAGATTTTTCTGGACCTTGGTTTCTTTTCTTTTCAACTTTCAAATTCAATAGATTCCTTTTGTGATTCTTCTGGTGTCCTGCCCTAATTATCTGTGAAACTTGATCCTGGAATTTTCATTCACTCACCTTTTCAGAATAGGTAACTCTTTCTCACACTTAGTCCCCAAATTTGTTGAGTCTTTGACAAATTGAGATTAAAAACACAGTTATTTAATAGCTTCTATCTTCAAATTTTATTTTACCTGAGGCAAGCTGCTGACTTTATAAAGCTGCTATCAATATATACTCTATAACAGAGGTTTTCAAAGTGTATTCTATGGACCTCCAGGGTTCCTGGAGACTCTTTTATGAGGTCTTAAAGTTATAACATTTTTTATACCTGGATTAAGAACATTTTTGTCTTTTTTTTTTTTTTTTTTCCTTTTCTATCGTGTTGCAATTTACACCTCTGGAACAAAAGCAATGGTGTGTAAAACTACTGGCAACTTAGTATGAATCAAGGCACAGGTACCAAACTGTACTAGCAGTCATTGTGTTCTTCACCATTGCGCCCACAAAAATAAAACGCCAGTTTCCCTAAGAATGTTCTTCATTAATTATTAAGAAGTACTACTTTGATTAAATTTTAACCCTTGAGTACCTATGTGAGATCTCAGTGATGAAGTGGGAAGTATGCATACAGCACTTTTACCACACATTGAAGTATGCTGGTTGTCTCAAAGAAAATCATTCACACAGTGATTTCAGTTGTGAGCTAAACTAGCTGTTTCTTTCATGGAATAGAAATTTTTCTTGAAAAAAAATATTACATTGTGATTACTCACATTTCAAAATTGGACAGATACTATGTCAAAAATTAGTGAAATGAGCCCACACTTCAAGTAAACAACTGAGAATTTGTTGCCAATGATAAAAATGAAAGCTTTGTATCAACCAACATGAGCTTGACATTCTCCCACACACTTTTCTGATGAGGTCAGTGGTGATATAAGTGAAAGTGATATTTTTATATTACATAATGAAATGTACCAACATTTGAAAGATCTGTATAACTTACTGAACAAGTATTTTCCAAATGACCAATACATGACTTTACAAAATAATGATGGGACATAAGATCTATTCAAAGTAGTAGATAGGCCAATTTATTTTAATAGACAAGGTATGGAAAGTTCATTGATATGGTTCCATACTCTACATTTTATCTAAGTTTTAAGGAAGTACCACTTTTTGATATTTAGTGTAGTAGTGAAGAAGAATATCTTTTATATAAAAAGGCAATTACAGTCTTTCATTTTCAATTACATGTGTGTACAAATTTTTCCCCCCTGTACTTCAGTATAAATAGCATACTGCAGGTTGGGTTCAGAAACACGTGCAAATTCACTTGTCTTCTATTAAACCAGACAAAAATTTGCAAAAATGTAAAACAATGCCACTCTTGTCACTATTTTTTTTTGTTTTGTAAAATATAGTTGTTCTGTAATAAAAATATTTTAACACAATGGGTTTATTATTTTAAAATAAATACATAACTCTAAATGTTCTTAGTTTTAATCTTAAACCAGCAAATATCAATAGGTGGGTCCACATAAATAAATGTGTAAAAATGTAAGTTTTAAGTATGCAGATTTTTGTCCTGAGTCAAAAAAGTCTGAGCATCACTGTGCCAAAGAATCCCTCCAGTCACTACCTAAACCCTAGCCAGCCCTGACTGTGGAGCTCTACTTCAGGCAAAATTACGTAATTGTATTTTGTTTCTTCTTCTAAATCTAGATTGTGTTTGTCTTGCTTTTTCTTCTCTCCCATCTCCCAGAACTGTGTAGCACAATTGTGAGACTGAGTAAATCTACCTGTTTCCTGGAAAAGCATATTAAGAATCTAACTTCGGGGCGCCTGGGTGGCTCAGTTGGTTGGGCGACTGCCTTTGACTCGGGTCATGATCCCGGGTCGTGGGATCGAGCCCCGCATCGGGCTCCCTGCTCAGCGGGGAGCTTGCTTCTCCCTCTCCCACTCCCCCTGCTTGCGTTCCCTCTCTCGCTGTCTCTCTCTCTCTCTGTGTCAGTTAAATAAATAAAAATAAAATCTTTAAAAAAAAAAAAAGAATCTAACTTCTTTAGATATATAAAAGTATGTAGATAAATAGAGGTGATATTTGGGGACTTGTCAACATGGATCCTGCTGATTTCTCAACTGGTTAAAAAAACTTAGGTAAGGGAAAGGCATGCTGGTAATTGAATCAATTTATGCCCCAACATCTGTCACATTAGTTGTGAATTTTTATAAATAATTGAAGGAATAATATATAGATGGAAGGGTTGAAGTTTCTTTGTGGTGTGGCCAGGATAGGTAATTTAGGAATTACTGGTCCCATAATGAATATAGTCTTTAAGGGTTTTTGATCTGTATATTCTGCAGCTTTCTCTGTTATACGATATGACTATTATTTTTGTCTGAGGCTCTGGCATGTGGCTCTGAAACTAAAATCATGGAATCTGATCTTGCCAACTTGCTACTACTTACAAAGCCATTATTTATGGGCTGGCATCTATTTTAATATGGACTTGAAGCAAGTCAGTGAATCACAAAAAATATATGGACTTCAGTAAAATGTAGGGACTTAGCAAAAGTGGGACTCTGGATGGCAGATGTTGCAGCTTGACCCCAGCAAGGAAGATCCTAGCCATGCTAGTAGAGTCCACTTTAGAGACAGACACACATTCCTGAAGGGCTGCAGTAAAGGTACCATCCTGAAGAGCTCAGGGTGCAAGCTGCTGCAGCTTGAATTTGAGCTCTGCGGGCTTACCTTTTACTGTTTGTGGCTATGATTCTACTATATCGAAAACCATGTCTCTTCATGGACAGCCTTTTATTTATTTATTTATTTTTTTTAAGATTTTATTTATTTGACAGGGAGAGAGAGAGAGAGAGCACAAGCAGGGGGAGCTGCAGAGGGAGAGGGAGAAGCAGGCTCTCAGCCGAGCAGGGAGCCCGATGCGGGGCTCGATCCCAGGACCCTGGGATCATGACCTGAGCTGAAGGCAGACTCTTAACAGACTGAGCCACCCAGGCGCCCCATGGACAGCCTTTTAGACATGAGAAATGCAGAACAAATATGCACCCCTTTTCCTGTGTTTTTTGTCTAGGTCTCAGCCTGTACTTTAAACTGTACTAAGCTGGGACACCTGGGTGGCTCAGTCCGTTAAGCGGCTGCCTTCGGCCCGGGTCATGATCCCAGAGTCCTGGGATCGAGTCCCACATCGGGCTCCTTGCTCAGCAGGGAACCTGCTTCTCCCTCTGTCTCCCTCTGCTTGTGCTCTCTCTGTCAAATAAATAAAATCTTTAAAAAAAAAAAAAAAAAAAAAAAAAACTGTACTAAGCTTACCAAGCTTCTAGCTTCAAATTATCTACATTAGGCATAGGCGAGCAGGGCTACATCAGTTATTCAAATTCTGTTTCTTTTTCTTAAGGTCATTTTGAAGTACCTTAAGGGTCAAGAGGAAGAATTCTAGGGAGATGACTCCTCCAGCTCAAGAGGCATCATCATACTAAATGGTCACATAACGTATAGACATGAAATTTAATTACTTTTGGCTTCACTATGGCTTGGTATTTTTGTGGTACACATTAGTTCCATGGATGCAAGAGCAGTATATTTAATCAATCAACAATTTGAAAAGAATTGAGTTCTTATTGGGGCACCTGGGTGGCTCAGTCAGTTCGATGTCTGCCTTTGGCTTAGATCATGATCCTGGGGTCCTGGGATTGAGCCTTGTGTTAGGCTTTCTGCTCAGTGGGGAGTCTGCTTCTCCCTCCTTCTCTCTCTCTCAAATAAATAAATAAAATCTTTAAAAAAATTGAGTTTTTCTTATAAAGCTTATATGCCCTACCTTGAGTAAATATATAGAAACAACTCAATAAATTTTATTTAAAATCCGAGGACTAAAAAGGCAGTTTTAAAGGCTGTTAGCAACTTGAGATTATCTGTATCTAGGAAACAGGTTTGAAGGACGTGTCTGTGCCAGGAACGGCGAAAAGAAGTAGAGTTGTATCAAGTTGAGGGATGTCAGTCTTGAAGTAACAGAAGGTGACAAAGGAAATGAATAGTAGTTCTAGGAAGTATAGAGCAACATTCCTAACCAGAATGACTAAATTTTAATTTGTAAAGTAAGTTATTGTTTTCCTGGGAATATGAGAAATATCTTAATACAAAAGCCTAGTAGAACACCAAACAGTCTGTAAGAAATTACTCTAGTATTTTACATGTGCCACATGCTCCCTAACCCTCAGTTATACAACAGTGAAGAGGACAAAGGCCCCATCCTTAAGAATTCTATATTCTCATGTATAAATCCCATCAGCTGTATGGAATTTTGAAGTTATAAATGATATGTTGATTGGAAATATAACTGATCGAAGGATGGTGGCAAAAGGAAAATGGAGATCAATAGTAAAAGAGAGATTGCAATATGGGATCAAAGTCAGTTTCCTGGTAAATATTTATTAGAGTATCCCAAGGGCCCATCACTGTCAGAAACTGGTCATCAGGCTAGTATTTCTCAAGGTGAACTTTCCCTTAAGCTTGTAATATTCTCAAATCATATAAAATAAATAATGGCAGACTACCATTAAGAAATATGGTAATCATCTCTGAAAATGCTGACTTTTAGAAAAATATAGAATTGGAATCCTTTTATCTCTATAGACCAGATTATAGCAGAATTAAATTTTTCAGAGTTTAATTTCCAGTTGAAGGAATGCCTATGGTATGACAAGCACCTTGTAAGTCTCTAAGAACACAACATTGATAAGACATTTTATCTGTCCTCAAAGACCGCAGAGTATTATGGAGAGGGTAAAAGTACACCCGAATTTTCTAACAGTATGTTAAATGTTTTGATAAGAGGTCTAGAGAGGATGCTATCATGGAGAGTCTTAATTACATGCACAGTATTTTCTAATGTGTTATAATTAAAAGCAGAGGTAGTAGTGTGAATATTTGATAGACAGGAAAAGTATAGGCATTGACCAATCAGAATGGACCTATAGGCAACTCCTAAGGACATCCTGGGGCAAACCTGATGCATGTCAACACTGATGGTGAGTCATGGGCTACCATAATCACTTTTTACCAAAAAGAGTAAGATCTTGAACCCAGTAACTATTCTACTTATGGTAACTAAAGTAAATGCTAAACACAAAGAAGATATTAGGCAAATATCCATCAACTGTGAAAATTAAGTATAAATAGGTGATGCTGACTCGAGCAAATAGCAGTGTCTTCTAAGTTGTGTGGAGTGAGGATTTCATTGTGTTTAAACTTCTATAATTCATTACTCAGGTGAAAAAGCATAACTCATTGCCAAGCCATACTGCCTCGGGGCACCTGGGTGTCTCAGTAGGTTAAGCGTCTGCCTTTGGCTCAGGTCATGATCCTGGGTCCTGAGATGAGCCCCATATTGGACTCCCTGCTCAGCAGGGAGCCTGCTTCTCCCTCCCCCCCTGTCCATCTCACCCCTAACCCCTACTCATGCTCTTGTGCTTTCTCTCTCTCTCACTTTCAAATAAATAAATAAAATTTAAAAAGAAAAACATACCAGCTCACCATTTTCACCTCTTCTTCATGAGTTATTAATTGTCCAGAGATAGTTATTAAGCATAATTATCAAACTTGAATTATACATTTTCAGTGCATAACTTTTTCAATAAAAATGATTTTGTTGTGCTTATAGTCTTACTTAAATATTGTTGCAGGATTTTCAAGGTAATAAACATGTAATAATTTCAACCATAAGCCAATTGTCCAAAACACAAGCATTTTAAATGTCTAATCCTTAGTGCCTCAGCAAGTTTCTCTTGCATCTTTTCCTGGCTTGTTTGCTTGTTGGCTTTGCTTCATAGTGTAGACAGTGGGTTTTAATCAATAGAGTTTGGATTCATAACCTGACTCACCATTACCAATTTAGTAACTTTAAGTAATTGCTTAACCAATATATGCTTTAGTTTCTCCATCTACAAAATAGGGGCGTTGGCATCAAAAATTAGAAATGTTTTGTTATTAAAAATGATAAGTAAGGCTTTTAGTGTATGCAGGTCCATAGTAAGTGTCAAATGAATAGTAGCTAGAAGCTATAACCAAGACTGATTTAAAAGTTCTTTTTGCAAGGATTTAAAGAACAGTGCTTAGCAAAATTATTTTCATTTGTTAGCATTTAGTAGTTCTTAGGTTTCATTTCTGCAACATAAACAAGTGTTATAAGGAAAAAAAAAATCCCTCAGAATTTACCTCTTGAAGGCTTGTTGTGAACACAAAAAAATAACTCCCCTACCTTAAGAGAGCTTGTGAAGATTAATGATTTGTTTTTTGGGTTCAAGTTTTCCACATGCAGAGAGTCCACTATGGTGATGTAATTAATTTCACAACACCAGGGTTTTGTCATCCAACATTCCCGTGCCATGCAGCTACGATAAGTATTCTTTAATTAAACCTCAAAATTCGCCAGTGATGTTGCATAGTGCAGCTGGAGCACAGATATACTTCTGAGGACCCAAAGGTTTTAATACGCAGCTGGGGAAGCTTAATAATAGAATGTTTACATGAAAGCCTTCTGAGTTGGTGTCCAAAGTTTTTAAAACTTTCCATAAATACTTATATCTAAGGAAACAAAAATAACAAGGGGTTTAATAAACTTGTGTTTCTGGTTATAACAGGGGACAACAAGGTATGCTCCCAGGCTGAGGAGAGAAGAACCTTCTTTGGTGATTCTCTTGGCCTCCCAGCTTTAAAACCAGCAACCTCCTAGAGCATTATTTTGCTGTGAAACATCTGAGAATGATCTTTCTCTTAGGACTTGGGTACAAAGAAACAGGCCAAAAAGGGCTGGCCTAATCTGATGCTCATTATTCTAGCTCTATCAATTTAGGAAGTGTTTGGTCTGTGTTTGGCTTGAACTGTTTCAGTGGGTGTTTCAATCATGGTTCAGTAACAAAATGAATATGTATATTCATTCGCAAGTTCAACGTAATGAGTGTAGTTTGTCTTATTCTTTGATTCATATTTAGTTCAAACCTCTACTAGTTGATACAAATTAGGGTGAAGTAATGCAATCTAGCGCAGTGGGTGAGGGCATAGGTTCCCATCCCCACCAATTATTACTCATGTAATCTTAGGTAAACTACTAAAATTCCCTTGTCTTTAGTTTCTTTATCTTTATAATGGGAATCATAGTCATATTTTTTTCATAGAGTTGTTATGAAGACTGAAAGAAATAACAAAAAGTGTTTAGTAAATTGGGCACATACCAAGCGTCCTATTTAGGGTAGTGATTGCCATAAATGGCAAGTAATGTTGAGAGTCGTTAAGTGGGGATAGAGCTAAGTTGAACTGCAGAAAACTTGTTGTACTAACCCTATATTATGAGAAAATGGTAAAATCTATTAAAAGGTTATATTTCCATCCGGGATACTCTGGAGAAACAAAATGAAGGGCAGCGTTTTCGGTCCTCATACACCTTTGTTCCTTTGCTCAGATCAGTGTTGTTTAATGGAGTTAGTGAATTCTAGGCTCTTAGAGGGGAGTTATGCTGGAAAGAAGAAGTGATAAATATGCAGATGCTTGTTTGAAAAGTGGGAGGGGTGCAAAGTGCTTAATGGCAGAAATTTTAGAGGATAGATTCCAGTTGCTCTTGAAAGCCTAAAGAAAAGATTAGATTTCTGCAGGCCCCTGAAATAGAAATCCATGATGCCATCTCCAGATGATGAGAACTAGATGTAGTGTCTTCCATTCAAGGCAAAAATACATTTTTAAGAAAAGATTTTAAGAGAGAGAGAGAGCGAACAAGCAGGGATATCGGGAGGGGAGGGGCAGAGGGAGAGGGAGAAGCAGGCTCCCCACTGAGCAGGGAGCCCAATGAGGGACTCAATCCCAGGACCCTGGGATCACAACCTGAGCCAAAAGGCAGATACTTAACTGACTGAGCTACCCAGGTGCCCAAGACAAAAATACTTATATCCAAACTGGATATGTGCACAACAGAACTGCTGTCTGCCATGAAGATTTGCACATCAAGCATAACAGTGGTGACTAGTGTGACTAAAGAATAATTTGCCTGGATTTTATATTAGCATAACCCTAGAGAGGCCCCTCAAGTAACTGAAAGTGAGCCTTGGAAAATCAAAGCAAGCAAAAGAAATGAAACCAAATCTGGTCCCAAAAGAAATTGGTCTCAGACTGTACTTCCTTCTTTTCCTGAAACAAATGTCAGGCTCCTAGAAGGGAAGAACAAGACTTCATGCAGGTAATGTCAACAGAAGTGGTAGCTGCCTCTTGTTCTCTTGGGTTCCTGGTTCCTGAGACTGTGGAGTAGTGCGGTGACCTCAAGGATGAGAAAAACATACATGAAATTTTGGGTCAAAGGATGAGTTAGCTCAGTATATTGAACAAGAATGTGTATTTATTTAGTTGACATGAAGCCAAAGATCGTTGTTCTCCGAATTGTTTCATGCCAACTGAACACTTCTCCAGAATCAAAAATTGTTTCCTCCTAGGCTAAACATTCTGGGTTTTAAGAAAGCATTTCTGAATAAAGGAAACTTTCCAAGTGAACCTTCTCTTATAAAAAGAAAGTGAAATTATTTTTTATGTATACTGCCCTTTAATATTCTTACGAGACTGTCATTCACACAGCTCTATCAGCTTTCATGTGGAAATTGTCTTGGCGAAGATCTGGCTCAAAATAAAGACCTGGATAATTAGGCTCAGGCTACTGCATGCTGAGGAGAGGACATAGTGATACAGACTTTGGAATGGAGGTTATATATTTTTTTTCCAAGTTCAATTGTTCACCAATAAAAGAGCATGGCAGAGTAATCTATTGACATATTAAATCATGTTGTGTTCTGCATGGCTGGAACACATGGGAGATAAATTTCATAACATTTACTCAGCTTCTGTTTTCCTCTACCCAATGTACCAATGCCAGGTTATCATTTTTGAAAACTTCAGTTTACTGAGGAAAATAATAAGATTTGAGAATATCTGCAAAAACTCGAAATAACAAAAAATACAAAATAGAAATGCTAGACTCAATCAAAGTGATATAAAAACATTTGAGGTGGCTAGATTTATCTGCAACTCAAACTTAGCTAAAACATGAATTTGAGTACTGGAAAAGATAGGTAAAATGAAGAGAGGAGAGACAAAAGAATGAGGTTGGGGAACAAGGTTAAAAGACAGAGGAGACAAAATGAAACAGTGTAACATACATAGAACTGGGGACCAAAGCTTGCAAATGGTAGACATTTAAAAATTAATTATATGTCAAATGAATGAATGAAGTGGAAAAGATATGCAATAGATTGCCATTCAACAAATATTTGTTAAATATTATTTTATTAATGAGTGATTCAAAGACATATGTGGTTATTTGATTACAAAAAAACAATTTAAAACAAAATACTATCATACTCAATATTTCAGACTAATCATGGGTGCTGTAGGAAGTTCAATGAGGGTCTGAGATAGGTTCATAAAAGGCTCTGCTTTTATTCTTGCTGTAAAAACAGTTTATCTGATCATTACACTCTTTTATGTATTCTCCTATTTTATGCCAATATCTTGCCTATTAACAGCATCTTTATGTAGTCTAAGAAGAAGATATTGACATCTCCATGCAGTAGGTATAAGAAATATAATCTCAATAAGAAAGAGTATCTCAATTTTATTCAGGAGAGCTTTTAAAATAAATCATATTGTTAGTTAAATGAAGTCAATAAAAACTATTGAATTCATTATAGAAATGTCTATTTCTCCCCCATAAAGACAACCTTTAAAGAGTTAGCATTATTCGAAACTGAATGCCTGAATAGTACTCATTTCTGATGGTTTTAATCCAGAATTTGTTTTCCCATGAAGCATATGATTTTTTTCCCCCACTTTTGGATCAATACAGCAATATGTCACTTCCAAACAGTACTAAATTTGCAGTTCGGGCAAATACCATGTTGCAATAAAACCCCCATTAAACAATCCCTGCCTTTCCTCATTCCTGTTTCTTCTCCAAATTATTACATAAAGAAAAACATACGCTCAGCTGATTTCCTCATACCTGTCCCTCAGACAGAAAGACAAGTTGGTCTGAATGATTTTTTTTTCTTTCTGCCTCACTTTCTTATGACCTGACTCTACTTGCCTGAAAATAGATCAGAGAGTGTATTAAATTAACTTGTGGTATTTTATTTCTGGCTGCTTCAGGAAATAAATTATCAAACCTGAAGTTAACTTACTTTTTACCTCTTCTTTTCTTAATATCCTTAAGGAAAATCTTCCTGCAATAGTACTTCAGATGGAAAGGCTTTATACTCCACCATTGACTTTAAATGTTATTTTGAGATGAGCATCAGCTGCCACTGGAATTCACTTGGCCCCTTTGTCCAGTTACATATCCAATTAAATACCATTTATTGAAGACTCAACATGTACCAGGCACTTATTGCTACTTTTTAAGATATACTTACTTACAAGCATGTCTTTTAATTTCCATTTGCAATGCCCTGTAAAATATTTCAGGTGTGCTTAAAATATTTTACCACCAGAAGAGATGTGGTATCAGAGTATCATAGCTTCTAGGTGGTGAGACAAAGAAATGAGAAATGAAATATAGTGTTAAAAGAGAGCTTAACTTTCGGTGATACTCCCTCATTTTTACTGAGGAGAAAAATGAGATAAAGAGCTTTAAAAGGTAAAATAGAATTTTCAAAAACCTTAAAGTATAACAAGTTTCTCTTTGATCAATCTTAGATATAAAGTCATTCATGTTGTTTGTCTCTGCTTGCACTGGGTTCTGTTTTTGATACATATTTTTATTGTTTATTACATTCACTTACTCTTCCAACCAGCATTTGTGAGGGCCTTTTGTGTGCCAGGCACTGTTCTAGGCTTTGGGGATACAATGCTGGGAAAAAAACATAAGTGTTCTCTGTCATCTGGAGTACACACTGTAGTAGACCAGACAGACAATGACAAAATAGGTTAATTAATTGTATAAAAGAGACAGATTAACCATGAACTAAGGCTGCATAAACATCAAGACCCTTCACCTGGACCAATTCCAAGACATGGGAAAAGCACTGGCAATATTTCACATGGTCCTATCACATCATAAAGTTTGTAAATTAAGCCATTTTCATGAAAATTGGCTAAGAATGTTACCTCTTTCTACATCAACTTTCCTGTAACATGTTTCCTTGCCTTGGCTAGAGTTAGACGGGCTGTAGGCATCCTTTGCTTCCAAGTAAGGGGAAGTGGAATGAAGGATCCATTGGGGTTATAGCACATTAAAAATACAAGCTTCTACTCACCAAACAACTTATTTTAGAGAATAAAATACAAGTAAATACAAGTGTGTTTATTTATTTTTTTAAGATTTTATTTATTTATTTGAGAGAGAGAGAATGAGAGAGAGAGAGAGAGCATGGGGGGTGGGTCAGAGGGAGAAGCAGACTCCCTGCTGAACAGGGAGCCTGATGCGGGACTCGATCCCGGGACTCCAGGATCATGACTTGAGCCGAAGGCAGACGCTTAACCAACTGAGCCACCCAGGCACCCACAAGTGTGTTTAAAATACAATGCAAATACACATACAAGAAAAATGAAATGCAAGTGTGTTTAAACACAAATAAAAATTATACATATATATATAAAGATACATAGATTGGTAGATAAGTAGGTAGATAGACAGGGATATAAATATATAGAAGGCAATTCAATAAAAAGAGCACTAAAAGACTTGAACAAGCATTTTTACAAAAGAATCTAACCAAATGATCAATAAATTATGAAATCATGATCAGTCTCTCTAGTAATGAGTAAAATGTTAATTAAAATGAAAATTTAGTACCCTTACATACATAACAGAATTGCTAATTATTTTTTACATATCAAGTGTTGGAAAGGACATGATGACACATCAAGATACTTCATATGTAGTTCTTGAGAGTGAAAATTGTTATAACTAATTTAGAAAACATTAAAACTCAATATATGCATAATCCATGACTCATGAATTCACTCACATGAATATGCCCAACAGAAATCTATGAACTTCTGCACAAAAGGACAAGTACAAAAAAGTTTATAGCAATTATTCTTAAAACAAAAAATTTGAAGTAATCCAAATAATTATCATTATTAAAATAGATCAAAAATTAAAGTGGATTAAAAATTTCAAAAGAATATATAGCACATGCACTAACATGGATACATCTAATTAATAATGTTTAGCAAAAAATGTATACCAAGAAAAAGGCTTTATTTATATAAAGGTTAAATCCAGACAAAAAACCAAACACCTCTTATTAAAATCAGGATAGTGCTTAGTATTGGAAAGAAATGACAAAGTTGTGATACTTTCAATACTGAATATTTTTAATATATTTTGTGCCAATCTGGTAAGTAATAATATCACTTTTTGCATTTCCAAAATTATTATCAAGTGAGAACACTTTTGCATATGCTTACTGGCCATTTGACATTCTAATGAGGATTGAATAGTAACACTATTTGCCCAATTTTTATTTTGTTTTAGTTTATTTTTTTAAGATTTGTTCATTTATTTTAGAGAGAGAGAGACAGGGAGAGCGGGTGGGGGGAGGCGCAGAGAGATAGAGAATCTCAAGAAGACTCTCCTGCCTAACACTGAGCCCGCTATGGGGCTCAATCCCACAACCCCAAGATCATGACCCAAGCTGAAAGCAAGAGTCAGCACTTAACCGACTGAGCCACCCAGGTGCCCCTTGCCCAATTTTTAAAAGTGAGGTTTGTTTTCTTTTTTGTTATTACCAGAATTCTTGTATAAATATTAACCTTTTCTTCTGCAACTATGTAGAAACTCTTTTTTCCCCAGTGACATGTTGTATTTATTTAAATACTTCTGATTTCTTGTTTATATTTCTTTTCTTTTTTTCCATAAAAGCTTAAAATATGATTTAATTAATCAAATCATAAATGGTTCCAAAGTTTTCATTATGACTAGAACACTCTCCCCTTTACAGGATAAGTTTCTAAATTTTGTTTAGTTTGAAAAGTTTTTTTTTTTTTTTTAACATCCAAATTTCTAATCTATCTGAATCGTGTATGTATATGTGTGTATATCATAAACATTCAATTGAATACACACATGCATATGTGCTTTGGTGAAAACATGTGAAGCTTCACATGTGGTGTACTAGAATGAGAGTCATTACCCCGATCCCTGTGATCTCGGTTCTAATCTCATTTTATTCACTACTTTGTTGTTAAACTTTAAGTCACTTTATAATCTCTGGTCTGTTACTTCAGCTGCGAAATGAGTTAGTTTGACAAGATTGCATCTAAGAGATGTAAGCATTTACTAGATAGGAATTGAATACTTTGGAAGAGTCTTGACTCAGTACTGGTAGTTTGTACATGCTGTGTGTGGCCCTGGCCCTGATCTCTGCTAGAACCTTGAAATCTATAACCTTCTGCTGTTAGAATTTATTCCTGCCTCTACAACTAGAAGGAACATTAATACGCACGTTATCTATTTGAGGCATATGTATCATTAATTTTTTAGACCTTACTTCTTTTGTCTAAGTGGAATATCTGACTCCATAACCACAACCATTGGTGATTTGACTAAGGATCCCACCTGATCTAAATGCATTCAGTCTGTGGGATGCCCACCTTCTTAAAACTTGCAGTTTGAATATAGAAGATTAATCTGAGAAATTAGTTTCATTCCTCTGGTAATTAAGGCAAAAATCTTCTTCGTGGATTATGTTTCTTGGGAGTCGTATGCAAGCTGTCATGGAAAAGAAAAGAAAATGGTACAGAGTAAGAGGGTGATGGAAGAGGTAGAATAAGGGAAAAGGAGATGAAGAGACAAGAGTCTGTGAGACAAGAGGTATCTTCCTTTCTCCTAGCTTTCAGTTTTAGATGAAGCATGTCTGCTGAACCTACTTTCTTCAGATTCCATGAAAACATTCTGTACCCTTACTTTCTGTAAAGTTCTTTATATGAGTGCTATGGATGTAATTATGTCCTTCCCAAATTCTATATCGAAGCCCTCCCAGTGTGATCATATTTGGAGATGGGGCCTCTCAGAGATAATTAACTTTTAAAACTTCCAAAAAAAAAAAAAAAGACAAAACAAAACAAACTATAGTTGCAATATATTTTTAGCAACTAATATGCTGAGTACGATATATATCATATTATTTTAATAATTTAAAAGACTGAAAATTATTTTCTACACTTCTATTTTACAGGTAAGAAAAGTAAAGATCTAAATAGCAAATCTTTTGTTCAAGTTCACATGCCAAGTAGGTAACAGAATTCAAACCTTGCCTGTTTGATTTCACAGCTATAAACTTTTCACTGGGACAGGTTGCTATAAAACTTTTATGAAACACTATTAGATTTTCCGGTTCGGACTTCTGAAACATCTGTATTAAGAACTTGATTTTAGTTGCTGGCAAGCTTTTGATATTCAGATGCAAATAAAGTCAAGATGATTTATGGTGTTTCCCCCAAAACCTGGATGATATTTAATTTCTATTTTAGAGGAGATTTCAAATGGAATATGTTATACAAATAGAGAGTCTGGAAACAGACTCTCTTGTATGTAGTTTCTTCTAATTATCACTTGAAATTATAGCCTTTGAAGGCACAGAATATATTAATGCTTCTCTCCTTGAATGTTCTTACCAATAGCCAGTTCTACATTCACCACCACACAGCCATATGGAGCTGCTCAGTCTTTTATTGAGACTCGTGATTGAGAAGCCTCATGGGACTGTGAACAGCCAAGGAAAGAGAAAAGGATTAGTAGTAATAATAGGAAGACTGGACTAGAAAGGCTGATTCAGCAGTCTAGGAGCCATAATTTCACATCCTACAGTGCCTCAGCAGCAAGGGAACTAATTACATGGCAGACATTATGGACTCCAGGTATATTTTTCATTTCACCTCAAGTTGAAGTCATCTTCTAAAGAATTTGCTATATAAAACAATGTGCTTGTTGCCAAGATGCAATGAAATGTATATGAAAAAATGTCATACCAAACTCTCCATGTAATAAAAATTCCCAAGGCTATGAAATTACTGCCCCCTCTCCCATTATTTTTTTTCTTTCTTTCTTTTTTTTTTAAATTTTTATTGTCATGTTAATCACCATACATTACATCATTAGTTTTTGATGTAGTGTTCCATGAGTCATTGTTTGCATATAACACCCAGTGCTCCATGCAGAACATGCCCTCTTTAATACCCATCACCAGGCTAACCCCTCCCCCCACCCCCCTCCCCTCTAGAACCCTCAGTTTGTTTTTCAGAGTCGGACTGATTCTCAATCAGTGCATTACAATATCCTTGTTCACTCTGATGCTTTATAGTACACCAACAGGTAATTGTGCTTCTCAGTGAGACTTATTTTCTGAACTTTGGAGTACAGTAAAATGTCAAGTTCATGTTGTATAATGCAGTTTTTTTTTCATTTTTTAATATTTAAAAATCACTTTTTCCAAAATATTATAAAATGATAGCACCAATGACTTTTAAACTAACACTTTCTCATTCTTTAAGTATTGATTCTAACAAAATGTGAATTCAACGTTAACATTAAATTTCTTTTACATCTTAAAGAGATATATTAAAAATTCTCAGTTAACTTAAGGTGTTCACGGAATATGCACTATATACAAAGATCTGAAATAGCCATTATAAGGCAGTGATATTTTTAAAGGACTGTCATAACTTCTGAAGATCTTAATAATGTATTGGAAGAAAGTATATAAAACAATGAAAATAGATAAAAATGAATGAATCATAAATATGAGTAGTTCGTAGTATGTATACAGAACACTATGTGGAAGTAAATAAATTGATTTTTGGTTTCCTTTAACATTGATTCCTGTCCATTCCCCTACCCTCTTCTTCTTACGAACATCTCTCCTCATCTAGTTAAATTCTTAATTCCATGTCAGTGATCCATCTATCATCATACTCTTAATGATGGCTCTAGTCTCATGAACCTATCTATTTTCACAAATCCTTGGTTCCCACCCTTTTCATCTCAGGTAGTTACTTCAAATAGTAGCCATTTTCCTTAAGGTTCTTCACAAAGGACCATTTAAAAAAATCCATACCCAACTACCTCCTGGATTATCATTAGTTACATTAGTTTTATCACATTTATAGCATAAACTAAATGCTAGGATTATAATTATATACGAAATTACATTCTAGGTAACATCAGGGTAATATCTAGAACTTATTAGCCTATTGTGGAAGGGACAAGGTAGTGGTTCACTAAACATGTCTTTCTTTGCCTTGCACAAGAAACAAATCTGCTCTCCTCAGCACCCGCCTTTGTTTTGAAATATGGCCCTGTACCTGAATGGCCACATCACTGAGTTCCAGCCAATAGAATCTGAGTAGAAGTAATGTGTACATCTATCATGGCCGTTGTTCCCTCCCATGTATATCTTTATTTTCCTTTTAACATCTAAAACATCTTAGATGATGTCTTCTATTTTTTTTTTTTTTTTAAAGATTTTTATTTATTTATTTAGCGGAGAGAGAGAGAGCACAAGCAGGCAGAGCGACAGACAGAGGGAGAGGGAGAAGCAGGCTCTCCGCTGAGCAGGGAGCCTGATGCGGGGCTCGATCCCAGACCCTGGGATCATGACCTGAGCTGAAGGCAGATGCTTAACGACTGAGCCACCCAGGCGCCCAGATGTCTTCTATTTTATCCCTGACGTTAGGTTTTTAAAGTTTTCTTTATTTTCTTTGACCAGTTTTGTTCTAGTTTCCATGAGAAACAATGGAATCATTATACTATTTAATCATTATACCATTCCTATGAAACGGTTACTATTTTCCCCCATTTTACAGATGAGAAAACCAAGAGACTGAAAGAGTTCTCACAAAACTGCTTATGATGGTAAATTTGAAATCTTTAAATGAAATGAACAAATTCCGTTTACCAAGTCTGACATAAATAATAGCTTCCAATTTTCACATATGTAGCTCTAATAGAGCAGTTCAATCTTTAATTAAGAACATTCTATGAAGAAAACTCCAAGCCAAAATTCTACCAAACATAAAAAGAGAAAAAATTTTCTAATATTATATAATAGTTCCAGAGAAAATAAAAAGAGTGCATATGCTGCATCTCATTTTGGATAGCTACCATAATCTTTTTTGGGGAAATATGACAAGGAAAAAAGTAATTAGCTATCAATATCCTTAAGGAAGATATATGCAAAAAATCCTTTTAAAAATTTACAAATCAAACCCAGAATTCTGTTAAAATAATAAAGGCATTGTAGAGTTAGGAGAGTAGCTATTAAAACAGAATGTATCCATGCAAATGGAGAGGTTCAAAAAAAACCGAAAAGATAATGTATAAGTTTGGTTTAAAATCTGAAAACCCAAGCAATTTGCATATTAACAAAATAAAGAAGATACAATATAATAAACTCAATATCCTAATGATTATATGATCATGTTCTATAAACATTTTCGAATGAAAGAATGATTGAATAAACAAACAAAAGAGATTTTATAAAACAACAGACTTTTAGTTCTCATAGTTCTGGAGCCTGGGAAGTTCATGATCAAGGTCCTGGAAGATTCATTGTCTGGTAAGAGCCCACTTCCCAGGTCCTATACTGCTATCTTCTTCCTTTTAAAAACTCACATGGCAGGGGCGCCTGGGTGGCTCAGTTGGTTAAGCAACTGCCTTCGGCTCGGGTCGTGATCCTGGAGTCCTGGGATCGAGTCCCGCATCGGGCTCCCTGCTCGGCGGGGAGTCTGCTTCTCCCTCTCCCGCTTCCCCCCTCTTGTGCTCTCTCTCTCTCAATAAAATAAAATAAAATTTAAAAAAAAAAAAAATAAATAAAAAAAATAAAAACTCACATGGCAGAAAGGGCAAGGGAGCACTATGGAGTCCCTTTCATAAGGGCATTAATTCCATCATGACATTACCCACCCTCATGTTGTAACTATTTCCCAAAGATCCCATCTTCTGATACCATTACATTAGGGATTAGATTTTCAACATATGAATTCAGGGCAGCACAAACATTCAGGCCACAGCAACTGGTAATCAGGAAGGAAAATAGACCAGACTGAAAAGTCTTTGGTTTATAAATCCACTCAAAGAGACACTAAAATCCATGATTCTATTGTTCAAAAAGGTAGAATTATAGTTTCAGGAATCTTTACATTTGCAGTGACCCCAGGGTTTTCAGTGCATTTTGCCCTGCATGCTCAGTGACTAACGTGGGATTTAATGATTAAGGTACAATAGAATTTACTTTTATCTTCTCGACCATATGTCTGGGCATGCATATTGCATGCGAATAAGACTCAGCATCCTCATCCAATCTCTTCCTTGGCAAATATAGTTTTACTGCTTACTAAACTCACTTTATGCTGCTTGTAGAGTAAGAGCAAACACATTAGATTGCCCTGTCCAAGAAATGAAAGTGGCAGATAAAAAGATTTAAATATGAACTAGAGTACCAATAAAGGCGAACAAAATGCTTGCAAGAGGTGCCTAAGTAATAACATTTCATTTTGATAATGTTCAATGGTTTAGAGCTGAGGACAAGGGCCTCTGTTCATTCCAGGAAATGGAGTTAGTAAAAAGAGTCCAATTAAATGCTACTTCTCAGAAATAGGGGTCAATAATTCCTAGTCTCCAAAGGCTAGTTTTCTAGCCTGGCATGGACTGGGGTTTTCTGGCAGCCTTAGGGAAGAGAATTCTCCTTATTTTGAATTCTATTCAAACTTCTTATCATACTGTACGTATTTCTGAAATCTTTCTTACCTAAACGTAAATCTATTTTTAAAGGGCAAATAGCAATATTTATGGGAGATTATTCATTTGAAGAAGACATTGGGATTTTTCAAAAGATAAAAATCTCTGTGTCTGTAAATTCTCATGCTTTGTAAGTGTGTGACATATATACAGCAATAAAATATAAATTAATTTGTTTTGTCCCTGGAGATTTGGGCATGTGGTGTGTATTAAAAGAGGATAAAGGAAAATACTAATCAAATTGGCATAAGGATAACAATGGGAAACAGACTTAGCTTCTAGTGCTGGCTTGCTGTGAATTAGTTTATCATTAACTAGTCCTTTGTTATGCAATTCAAATTAATTGTTTTAATCTGTTTATCCAGTCAGTACAAATGTATATGTAGTCAAGTCATGTTGCCCCTGCTTAATCCCTCCAAGGGTTTCCCATCACTTCTAGAATAAAAGCCAAATATTTTACATGACAGCTCCTACTGCTGTCTTCCTTACTAACTATGCTCCGGCTTCAATGCCTCTTTGCTAATCTTAGAACACACCCAGTCACATCCACTTTTTGGCTATTGATTTAACACATTTGCTGTACTCTGTGTGTCTAGAATACTCTTCCCCAGCTCACTCCAAATTTGTTTGGGCTTGTTCAATCCCCTTTTTCAGATCTTTACTCAAACTTCACGTTCTCAGAGAAAGTCAGACCTTATTTTAAATTGACTTTCTTTTAGCATTGTAGTCAATAAAGCCTCTCATACTTCTAAAAAAAAAAAAAAAAATGTGACTTTCTTTTAAATTAAACCCCTCCTCCAACTTTCCCTACACTCATTGCTGCTATATTTCTTCTCCTTAGCATTTCTCATAACTTAATATGTCATATCCTTATTTACTTATTTATTTTTGCTTATTTTCTCTCTCTCCCACCAGAACTTAAGGCCCATTGTGCTAGACTACTTTTTCTATTTTATTGATTGTTGTGTCCCCAAAATCTAAGGCAGCCTGTCACAGAGTAGACATTCACTAAATATTTCTTGAATAAATGAAATTAATGAGTACCTATAATGTGCCAGATAATGTGTTATGTACTAGCAATAAAGCAGTGAACCATATAGACAAATGTATGCAATTTATTTATTTATTTTTAAGATTTTATTTATTTATTTGACAGAGAGAGATACAGCGAGAGAGGGAACACAAGCAAGGGAAGTGGGGGAGGGAGAAGCAGGCTTCCCACTGAGCAGGGAGCCCAATGCGGGGCTCAGTCCCAGGACCCTGGGATCATGACCTGAGCTGAAGGCAGACGCTTAACGACTGAGCCACCCAGGCGCCCCAAATGTATGCAATTTCAACTTACATTTTAGTTAGGGATATAGGTCAGAAAAGCTAAAATTCAAGTATATCTTACAGCACTATATAAATGAGTAGTATCAGAGAAATAAACCTAAGAAAAACAAGCCACTGCTCCAAAGCAAAACAAAAAGTATAAGCACAGTTTAAAACAGGTAGGTCTGATCAAACTTACCAAACATCAGCAAATCATCATGGAAAAAGTATGAGTATGTGTGTGTATATATATAATAATAAAATGGCATGATAAGGAAGGATGACCTATTATAGTCCCTTGAGAAGGTAGCATTATAAAATGTTCAGTGGAGATGCTAGGGTAGAAATCTAGTCTCATATTTTGTATAAATATGTAAAACTGAACCTAAATATACCTATATATAGTTTTTCCAGCACATATGGCCATTGAAAATGAGTACAAATCAAGAGACTCTTATTACCTCATCTTCCCCTATTGACATTCATACATGCCTAAATTTCAGGGTAGGAGATAACTCTTTGGGTTGGAGAAGTGGGTCAGAATTCTAGGTGTTTTGGAAGCCTGTTGACTGAACTGCCATTCCTTTACCTTCTACTGATAAGAAAGATTGAGACATACTTAGAGTAAGAGCTAAATATTGGCTGTCCAAGATGGAGAGAAAATTATAAGCAAATGAATGAATAAACATGGTAATTACAGAGTATTATATGTACTTTGAAGGAAACAAACAAGGGTAATTGGAGAGTATAACAAAGAGAAAACTAGATAGTCTAAGATCCCTTTTCACTAAAAGTGTCATGCTCTTTATATAGAAAGAGAAAAGAGGTCCATTTGGATTTAACACAACATGAAGAGGATGAGTCACGGGAGAGAAATACAGTTAAGGAGAATCAGAATTTATAGCCACTCATAGCTTTATTACAAGTCATTTTAAGGTTTTGTGCCACAGAATGTTTTCTTCTACTTTATAAGAATCACTTGGGCTACTGAGAATACACGAACAGTAGACCAATACAAAAATATTACTCAGGGTTAATGATCTGGGTAAGAACTAATGAAGGTTTGGACAAGGATGATAGAATGGAAGGTGGTAAGAAGGGGCTAGATTATGGGTATATTTTAAAAATAACACCAACATAATTTCATGATAGGTTGGATATTCAGTGTGAAGAAAAAAGGAGTCAAGGATGACTGAAGTTTTGGGCCTGAACAACTAGAAGAATAAAGTAGTTATTAACTAAAATGAAGAAGGTAAGGAGAAGTTTCTTTTTTTTTTTTTTTTTTAAAGATTTTATTTATTTATTTGAGAGAGAGAGGGAGAGAGAGACAGCGAGAGAGGGAACACAAGCAGGAGGGAGAGGGAGAAGCAGGCTTCCCGCAGAGCAGGGAGCCCGATGCGGGGCTCGATCCCAGGACCCTGAGATCATGACCTGAGCCAAAGGCAGACACTTAACGACTGAGCCACCCAGGTGCCCAGGAGAAGGTTCTTAATAGAAGATCAGGAACTCAGTTTTGAACACATGAAGTTTAAAATGACTACAAGATATCTAAGGAGGTACGTAGGTTAATTAAGATATAACAGTACGGAGTTTATAAGAAAGGTTAGCCAAAAGGGACTATATGGATGTTTTTCCAACTCATTACATAAGACTGGATGAGATTACCATCAGAGAGGTGACAAATGGGAAACTATGCCCTTAACAATAAGAATCCCACAAACCCACATAGGAATATGTTTTCAGTAGTCTGTGTGTGTGTGCATGCACCTATGTTCTGATTGCTGCTTATTGGAATGCAGTTTGAGACAGCCCAAATATCATGGGGGACAAAGTCATTGATCCAATTTTAGCTCTATATCCTACCACTATGAGTCTTAGGAAAAGTTCAACTCTGAGCCTCAGTTTATTTAATGTCAAAAATCAGGCTAATAATCTTCCATCTGGTTGTGAAGAATATATGTTCATTGGTGTACAAGTTAGAGGATGGTAAAATACAGATCTGGGTAGAAAATACTAATTTAATGGAAGTACTAGATTGTGTAAGTGCAAGTGGGAGTTGGATTAGCTGAAAGGGACAAGTCTCTATCTCTCAGAAGGTTGCCAGAAGTTAAAAGGTTTTATGTAATTTGTACAATGTTACTTATAAGATGAATATTATATATTTGTAAATAAATACCATCTTTCTGGAAAGCATTTTCCACTATGTATTACGAGGCTTAAAAATGCAGTTTAGCCTTAGAAGTGGACTGTACTAATGAGAAAATAAAAAGAAACAGAAGTTTAAGTATACAGTTGTTTGAAAACAATTCAAAGTCAAATTGTAAGAAACTGCACTAAATATGATGATTTACCCACAGAATACACTAGCATAAAACCATTAATATATTTAAAAAAAACATTTAATGAAGTTGGAAAAGCTGGTATAAAAATGCACAATTAAAAGATATGAGACAGATTATTTATTTATTTTACATTAACCATTTTGTTTAAATTGCAAGAAAAAAAAAAAAACTAGAGGCAACCAACCATGTGTTAAAACCATGTGTATTTCAGGGCCGATATTTGGAATAATTTACATTTCTAACATTTCTAAATTCTTTACAGTAGGTATTGTTTTTGTCAGAAGAAACAAGTAATTTATTGAAAGAAATATTCTTGGGTCTTTTAATATTTTGCTATTTGTATAACTAATACGTCCTGTCGGTCTCTTGTGCTTTTAGTGCCTCAGTCGTTCTTTACCCTGAGGAAAAGCAATCTATTTATAGGTGCACTAAACCATTAATTGCGTAGGAAGATCTCTTCTATGCAATGTTCTCGTAAAATGCTATAAAAACAAGAAACACCAACTTCCATAAAATATTTGTTTCTTTGAAGTCATTTAAACTTAGTGTTTTTCCTTGAAAAGCTTTATGAATAATTAAGCCCAGTCTAACTTGCCTGGAAAGCTCTGCCTGAACTCTAACACCATTAGGATTGTAACACTGTCACAATAGACCCATTAAGGCCATTTAAATTTGATAAGGAATGGATCCTGGACGATGCAGAAGTCAAAGAACTGACTACTAAGAATGATGATGTGCGGTATAAACATCCTGATGTCAGGAAAAGCTTAATGTGCTCCTTAGAAATCGTGAAAGGAAATGCCTCTAAAAAATATACTGCAGGGTTTCAGGGTATCTTGATTATTGTTTAATTTGGGTTTTTCTTTTCATTTTTAGTAATTTACAGAGAAGAATGTAATAATGTCATCATATACTGATAGGAGGAATGGGATTCCAATTGCATTTCTGTTCTCATTAGCTATGAGATTTTGAACAAATTATTTGTGATTTCCTAGTTTCAGAATCCTCATTCATTGAGTGGATAAATAACAGTTCTTAGCTATATCTCATGCATTTTTAATGTGCATGAGATATGCTAATTCTTGTGTAGTTCTTAACATTATGCCTGTAATAAAAATATATATTATTATTATTATTATTTCCTATTTCCTCTAGTTTTTCTGTATTGGGAAACCAAGTAAATGTATTATTTACAGATCAGGAACTGATCTGTTTTCAGGCTCAGAGAAACAAGAGGAACAGACCAATAGTTTTCTCTTCATTAAAAAAGAAGACTTCACTTAATGTTGAAATATATGTTTAACATCTATCCATGCCTAGAGTTTCAATCAAGGTGAACCGAAATAATATAGAGATAAGATCTTTCTAAACTATAAAGTTCTGTGTAAGTATGAGAGATGATTACTAATATTACCAGGTTCTTGTGCAAACATTGCAATTAGTATTCAAATTAGCAAACATCCTTTGCAGTATAATAAAGAGCTTTAAAAGTTAGTGTCTTTTCAAGAAAGCATATATTTTATTTCCTAGGAGTAATTTACAAACTTGCAAAAGTTACTTGAATTTATATAATCAATCATTTTAAGAGAGATTCATTTTAAGAGAGTCCTTTTTTTCTAATATAATAAGCTCCTGATGTATTGCTGACTTGAAATGGCATAACTTCTAATACTGAATCAATATCTTATTTTTTTCAAATGTACCTTTTCATGAACAAATATCTGCACATACTTAGAAATCAGTTTCAACTTAGAATTCATGATGGTAGAATATATTGGAGGAAAAAATCTAAGAGTCTACTTGCCAACTCAAAGCAATAGGAACATTGTTGCAGTGAATATAAATTAACTCTCCAGGGAAGGTTTTCTGACAGTAGTACTTACATGACTCATACTATCTCCTGATCCATGAAATGCATTGCACACCATCAATTTGCTACTTGAGTTGTCCTAAGGGGAAGAAGTTGTCATTCACTCACTGAAATAAATTAAGGTTATGATAAATTATTTTATTGGATGCATTATTAAAATTTCATTATTTTTGCAAATAACAGTATAGTCTTATAGCATTTTTATAATAAAATACTATTTAACATTTACAAAATTCCTTTAAAGCACTTAAAAAGACGGAGGGGCACTATGTCTTTGTCATATTTTGCCCTTAAAATTATGATGGGTAACTGAGATTAAGAATCTAAATAACTGGGACTGGTCAGACCTTGCAAGAGAAGCAAATCTCTTTTATTCTACTCTGCCTTCTTCCATATCATGAGTTGTTCATGATTCTGGTCTCTCAGACTAAGACTAATAAAAATACAAAGTGACTTAGAATAGTACTCAACAGTTTGCAAAGACTTTCACATCTATTTGGAGTAGAGTCTGACTTTGGTGGCTGGCCTTCATCAAGAATGACTCAGAATGCAAGTTGCCATGGCAGAGAGCAGAGCAATTCACCCTGTCTTCCTCAGACTATGTTGAAAGTTACCATAGAAAAATGAATTAAGTGTATAAAACATTTTGAGTTACCCAAACCTCAGAATCTAGTCATGAAAGATGGATTCTAGCAGGCTATCTGTAGTAAAAAAAAAAAAAAAAAAAAAAAAAATGTACATGATCTCTTTTAGTAAATTAAATTTAGGTTTTGACATATTTACAGCTGAACTCTTTTTTGAAAAAATTACAAACAAAATTTTTATCAGCTTGAATTCCTAAGGAAAAGTGGTGTATACCTTACTTCTTGAAATTATTGGGAAGACTGAAGAAATGAGAAGCCCTGTGTCAGGCTTCATGCTCACTGCAGAGTCTGCTTGCGATTCTCTCTCTCCCTTTGCCCCTCCCCCCACCTATTCATGCTCTCTCTCTCTCAAATAAAATCTTTAAGAAATTAAAAAAAAAAAGAATACCTTGTGAGCCAGTGTCATTGATATGAAAATCCATTGAATTAAAGACATTTGAGCAAGGGAAGAGCTCAAAGCAAACAGATTTAGAAAGATAGAACTAACAATGACTCATTGTTTCATGTAGTTATGGCAATCGAAATAATGATGAAACATTTTCAAGAGACTGTGTTTGCCAAGACCAACCGCTATCCAGATCAATTGTTATCTGCCTTTTTTTTTTTTTTTTACCATCATAAGATTAGTAGAGGGGTGAAGACTTTAGAATGTTAGGGTCATATTATGTTATTATAATAACTAGTATTAACAAATGATATTATTATCATGTAAATTTCTTGTAAATATATAAATAATAAATATATCCTAAACAAATTAACAAATGAATCATTCATTAGTCATGAGAATTTTAGAAAAGTTATGTAACTCATAATAAAAGATATGTAAAATGTGTTGGACAAGAATATTAAACCACCTGTTATCAAGGATTTAGGTAGTATTTATGCTTTAAAACATAAACGAGTTGTATTTCACATGAACTATAAAAACGAGAAGGTATTTTTTAAAGACAAATAATTATGTAATTGGTGGTATTATACATAAAGGGTCAGAAAACAAAGCTTCTAACAATATGAAATTTCAGGTATATGTAATCTTTGTCATTCTAGTCAAAAATATTTATTTCAATTCTCCATTCTCCTTGTAGAGCTATTACATAGATAAAAACAAGTCAGGTGCTTTTAGGAAATAACTCTGCATCACACTTTGAGCACAAAAATAAAGACAATTATTTTCACTTTTTCATAAAATACTAAAGGAAGAATAATCATTTCCATTGCCAAAAATGTCAGCAATGAAGCCAAGCACATAATAGTATAAATTTGGGAAAAAATTCAATGACATAAATTTGTTACCCAGCCAAAAATTATATAGAATTGTAGTTGAACATACTTATTTTGAAAAGAGTTCCGGAATGATGAATCTTAATAATATCAATCAGCATGCATTTTCAAAATACAAATCCAACTGCAAGTAAAAATCAAAACTTTTTTTAAAGACTGGAACTATTTCAATAGATACAAATTTGTTCATGAAAATTTAAACAGGATATTGTTTCAATGGAAAACTGATTTCCTAAGAAGCAATAATAAGTATTCTCATAAAATTATGAACAGCTAACATCATTCCTAGTATAACTTTCCGGAATATGAATATGTTGATTAATTTCATGAGACACTGAACTTGAATTAGCCTTCTTAACATCAAGAGCTTTGCTTAAAGGCCAATCCAGTAGCATAGACCAACAAACTGAGCTTTGAATTTCAAACTCCTATATGGACATTTCTCTTTTTCTCTGAATATTTTGTCTACTTTATTATGTTAGATATTAGAAAACATTTTATAATGTTGATTGGCTTACATATTATTTTATCATTTTGATATAAAGATGAAAAATAGTTATGTATTGAAAAATATTTTCAAAAATTTTCTTATTGTTGATTAATATATGTATTAATTTGTAATATTGATAAAATGGTACAATGGAACTGCGATTAACTACTATTGTCATGGAGGTCATAGGATAAGGTTATTTCAATGTAGATCATACTCTCGTCATGGGCTTTACTATTTGTTCTAAATTATCTTAAGGAAAAGAAAGATGTAAAATATTGAAATCCTTTCTCTCTCTCCCTCTTTCTTTCCCTGTCTAGCGGTCATTCATGCAATCATGTCAAGCCAGTTTCTGCTTCTGTTAAACCAGTGAAGTTGTATATGTGCTAATGTTATTTCTATTAGAGACAAAACTGGAGTCAGAATGCCAGAGTTTTAATCCCCCCCTTAGTTCTTTGAGAGCAGTGGGTTTTTGGACAATCAAATCAACCACTCATCTTTTTTTTTTTTTTTTTTTTTTTTTTAATGTGTAAAATGGGAGAGATACTAAAGCTTTTATTACATTATGGATATAAGATACATGAGTTAATTCATGTCAAACCTTTACACAACGCATGCCATATGCCTACCATTCATTAAATGACAATGACTGTAAATTAGCATGGTAGCTACCCTGAGAATATAAGTGTACCAATCAGGATTTACAACCAGGCCTAATTCCACATCCCATTATCTCCCCACTATACAACACTGCCCCCTGATTAAGTAGCTCATCAGTTTAAGAGTCCTCTAAAAGAGGTTTGCTGAAGGTGGTAACATTAAATTTGAGAATAAAACTTAACCAGGTCTCAGAATTGAACAGTTGTCTTTCTGGTACTGGAATTTGTTACCAAAGGCCCATCTAGTTTGTTTCTTTGGCCGCCAAGCCAGGTAGGTTTTTTGGAGAACAGAAGTACTGATGAGACTATGTGGGGACCCACTCCGTCTCCCTGCAGACAGTCCCAGCTGGTGTAGTGTGTACTTATTGTTCAAATAAGACCATATATTTTTTTTTGACTTTTCATTATATCTCTCCTAGGAAATAAAAATATAAATGTTGTTGTGTTATCTGGAGAGGGGAAAAAAGTTGGACCTGATATTTGAAAGAGCCAAATCCCATATGAAATTATCCTCACATTAAAATAGAAGCAATAGTTTATAACTATGAATATAAACCAGGTGTCTGTCATTGTTTTTTATTCTAATCTTATTACAGACACGTGAAACTCGGAAGTTTATCTTAAATGTGTAAAACAAAACAAAAATCTCTTAAATCTATTTGTACAATATATAGTTTCAAGGAATGTCTTATAAAGACAGTGGCAGAATTGAAGATCAGAGACACAGAAAAAGAAGCTCTTTATCGTGTTGATTCTGATAATATGCTAACAATTCTTAGATTTCAGGTATTGGAGACAATAAGGGCTTGAAAGGAGAATAAATGAGTCTAGTACATACCCCACAAGGCTGTTTGGAAGGAAGCACTGGTGAGACCCAGCACTATTTCAATGCATTTTCTTGAGAACTTCACCAACAACTGAGTAAAAATTAATAGGATTTTAGAACTAAATGAAATAACATTTTCTGTCTGTAATGAGAACCATGACATGATCAATTTTTATAGTCTTTTTGTAAGCTCTCAACATACTATGATGTAAAGAAAAGGACATAGAGCTTTGAAGATCTTTGAGAATAGTGTCTGAATCTCAGTATCCATATGAGTTACTTTAGGTAAGGTATTTTAACTCTTATCTGTCTAGGTATTGAGAGGAGGTAAAGGAGAGAGAGATACATAATTTGTAATTGCAAAGACTTGTAATTTCAGCACAAATTTCACTCTAAAATGGAGAGAAAAAGACAAAGAAGAAGAAAGGTGTGCCATGAAATATCCTTGGATCCAGTGAAAGGCACTCTTGTTGCCATGCCTTGTGTTCTAAACCTGCGTATTTACTCCTGCATACAGCTGGGCCTTTTGAGGAAGTATAAGTTAACTCCAGTGGTTTGAAAATTATCAACAAATTTGAGGTAGTATAAAAAGGGGGACTATATCACCGACATCAAAACATGTAGAGGGACCATACAGAGAAGTGAAGTACACAGATCTATATAAGGGATGATAAAATTAACAAAAGTCTCAGAGAAAAATAATAAAGAAGGAAATAGTAGTGAATTTCATTATTGAATGAAGAGTCTCATGGGTTAAAACACACAATTGGAGCAATGTGCATGTTTTAATTTATTAAGTATTTCACTCGTTATTTTCTAATAATATACCCTTACTGACCACCCATCATATCTATAGCTTTGTAGACCAAATTTGGGTTGGAATACTTACCCTGAGCTTTTTCACTGCCCTATATTCAAACCTATGGATGGTTATGTAGCTTTAGGGAATGTGAATAAACACACCTATGGTCAATTTCTTTATTGGGAATATAGTCATACTGGCATTTTCTTGCAGGATTGTATAAGCTTCAGAGGTGCTGTATGTAAGGGACTACCACCATACCCATTATACCACCATACCTATCATGTTATTAGTGTTTGTGATAATGATGATGATAATGACATTGATGATTATGATAATGATGGTTTGGAGGACAAGGAGGAGGATGCAATATCAATCTCCAGCACTGAGTCCCTTATATATCTGTGCAAGATGAAGTTCCCAACCTCAACAAGGTCATAATTCATTATAATGGGTCATATACACACACTGATGAATAAATCAAAACTCCAGTACTATAGATTGATGTGTAAACTGCTGGCAGCAATTAGAAAACTAGGTGCCAAACTCTCCAAAATAAAGTTTAACAATTTGTCTCACAGATAATGTTATATTAGAACAATGAAGAAAAGACAGAAAGATAAATATGCGTTTTTTAAAAGATTTTATTTATTTATTTGAGAGAGAGTGAGAGAGAGAGAGCACAAGAGGGAGGAGGGTCAGAGGGAGAAGGACTCTCCACTGAACAGGGAGCCTGATGGGGGGCTTGATCCTGGGACTCTGGGATTATGACCTGAGCTGAAGGCAGACACTTAATCAACTGAGCCACCCAGGTGCCCCAGAAAGATAAATATGCTTTTATATATTTGGTACATTCTTTTATAACTCCTTGGAAATTCCCTTTTCATCACTTTACTGTCTGATTCCTTCACTTATGCCCTATGGGAAAATCTTAAACTCTGTTATAAATCTTGTCAATTTCCTCTATGTTAATTTACTTATATTACTTTCAAACTACAGTCCTGATAATGGAGGGTAATGTCTAAGTGTCATTCTAGTAAACAGAAGAAATAACCAAAACCATCTTTTTCTTTTTTCTTTTCTTCTTTTTTTACTTAAATTCAAGTTAGTTAAATATATAGTGTAGTATTCATCAGAGTGGAATTTAGTGATTCATCACTTACATACAACACCCAGTGCTCATCCCAACAAGTGCCCTCCTTAAAGCGCATCACCCAATTACTCCATCCCCCACCCACTTCCCCTCCATCAGCCCTCAGTTTTTTCTCTATATTTAAGAGTCTCTTATGGTTTGCCTCCCTCTCTGTTTTTATCTTGTTTTATTTTTCCTTTCCCTATGTGCATCTGTTTTGTTTCTTAAATTCCACATATGAGTAAAACCATATTATATTTGTCTTTCTCTGACTCAGTTATTTTGCTTTGCATAATACACTCTAGTTCCATCCACGTTATTGAAAATGGCAATATTTCATTATTTTTTATTGCTAAGTGGTATTGCACTGTGTATATATACCACCTCTTCTTTACCCATTCATCAGTAATGGACATTTGGGTTCTTTCCATAATTTGTCTATTGTTGATAATGCTGCTATAAACACTGGGGTGCATGTACCCTTTCAAATTAGCATTTTTGTATCCTTTGGATAAATGCTTAGTAGTGCAATTTCTGGGTCATAGAGTAGTTTTATTTTTATATAAACCCCTAACCAGACTTACAAAAAAGAAAAGAGAAAGGGAAAAAGAAAATTTGAACAGACCCATAACCAGCAAAGAAATTAAATCAGTAATCAAAAATCTCCCAACAAACAAAACTCCAGGGCCTGATGACTTCCCAGGGGAATTCTACCAAACATTTAAAGAAGAATTAATAAATATTCTTCTGAAGCTGTTTTCAGATTACAGATCTTTTACCTCTTTGGTTAGGTTTATTGCTTGGTATCTTATGGTTTTTGGTGCAAATGTAAATGGGATTGATCCTTTGATTTCTCTTTCTGCTGGTTCATTATTGGTGTATAGAAATGCAACCCAGACTTCTGTATGTTGATTTTATATCCTGTGACTTTGCTGAATTAGTGTATCAGTTCTAACAATTTTTTTGGTGGAGTCTTTCAGGTTTTCTACATAGAGTATCATGTTTTCCACAAATAGTGAAAGTTTGACTTCTCCTTTGCCGAGTTGGATGCTTTTTATTTCTTTTCATTGTCTGATTACTTTGGCTAGGACTAGAAGGGAAATAATTAAGATTAGAGCAGAAATAAATGATATAGGAATAAAAATAAAACAGCAAAACAGATCAACAGAATTAGGAGCTGGTCCTTTGAAAGAATTAAAAAAAATGATAAACCCCTAACCAGACTTATGAAAAAGAAAAGAGAAAGGGAAAAAGAAAATTTGAACAGACCCATAACCAGCAAAGAAATTAAATCAGTAATCAAAAATCTCCCAACAAACAAAACTCCAGGGCCTGATGACTTCCCAGGGGAATTCTACCAAATATTTAAAGAAGAATTAATAAATATTCTTCTGAAGCTGTTCCAAAAAATAGAAATGGAAGGAAAACTTCCAAACTTATTCATTGAGGCCAGCATTACCTTGATCCAAAATCAGACAAAGACCCCACTAAAAAGGAGAATTATAGACTAATATCCCTGATGAACATAGATGCAAAAATTCTCAATAGGATACTTGCTAATCAAATCCAACAGTACATTAAAAGGATTATTCGCCATGACCGAGTGGGATTTATTCTGGGCTTCAGGGGTGGTTCAATATCCGCAAATCAATCAACATGATACACCACATTAATAAAAGAAAGGATAAGAACAGTATGATCCTCTCAATAGATGCAGAAAAAGCATTTGACAAAATACAGCATCCTTTCTTGATAAAAACCCTCAACAAAGTAGAGATAGAAGTAACATGCCTCAATATCATAAAGGCCATATATGAAAGAGCCACAGCTAATATTATCCTCAATGGGGAAAAACTGAGAGCTTTCTCCCTAAGGTCAGGAACAGGACAGGGATGTCCACTCTCACCACTGTTGATCAGCGTAATCCTGGAAGAAAACCATGACCTGAGCCGAAGGCAGACACTTAACTGACTGAGCCACCCAGGTCCCCCCAAAACTACCTTTTCCTATGCACTACTCTTCTATTATTCTACCAAAAGAATGTAACACATGCTAAATCTCACAGATAATTAAACCCTACCAAAAATTTAGAATATTTTGGGCTTAATTCATTTGATGTGAAATGAATAAAATAGAGAAAAACGTATGTGGGATCTGGATTTTCCTCAGGCAAATGAACTGGAGTAAGAAAAACTGAAACTTGACATTAGTAAGGTGAAAACTAACACAGTGCTTTGAAAAAAAAAATCTACAAATTTCACTAATAGACTTGGAAAGAATGAAGTTTTGTACTGTGTACAAATGGAACACTTCTAATTTTACATGACATGTGTATAGAGTTTCAGGATCCTGTGACTAGAGTAGACTTCCAACAGAGATGATATTTCTATTCCTATGTAATACAAACAGTAGAAGGTAATCAATATGTACTTATGATAAGGATTTTTATCTTAATGCAAGTAAACAAAACTCCATTTGAAATATCCCATTTCGCTACCCAGGGTGCTTTTTCAAGCCACAGAGCCTTCTACACTTTCCTACTCAAGCCGTCCGGGCAGGTATTCTGTTATCGATACCTTCAGGAGAGCATTACCCCACTCAACACAGTCGTAGCTGGGCCCGCTGGTAACATAGCTCTGAGCTGGACAACTTTACATTCTCCAAGATACCTCTACTTTATTCCCTCCCTCTACCTTAATGATTGATTCCTGTGGCTGCATTCCCTTTTCCAGACTGGTTCCCAGGATAAATTGGCAGTAGAGATATCCACTGCCATCATGGAAAACTCTACCCTTGCCAGCTTATACTATGAATTTGCTTGCTTTTTCAATTCAGTTCACATAGTATATGAGTTGACCAGTAACATTTTTTATAAAGGTGTCACACTTTTAATAATTAAATGTGTAAACATTGGAAGATAGTTTTAGCTTTAGAACTATCTGTAGTATCATATCTTAAAACTTCTAAAGAATTTGAGATTAAATTACTATCCACACATCTTTTATCAATGTAGAAGACTAGAACATAGAATATTTAAAAATTTTAACTCCACACACCATAAGAAATATAATCATTTTAAGAGAGTAAATCTGTTTTAACTTAAATAGCATCTTACATAAGCGTATGTGTGGGCTAATATTTTAATATTCCAATAGATATATTCATTTTATTTAATCCTGAAGTTTAGAAAATTTTTAGAAGTTGGATTTGCAAGTTCTATTAAGATTGTTTTGACAATATCTTTATGGAAAAGATCTGCACTGAAGCAATTTATAGTATTTGTATAGAATGGTGGTATTATAAAAATGCATATAATATATTTTGACAAATTCTATTTTTGAATGTTAAAATATAAGCACAAATACTTTGTGTACAAAATAGTTTTGTCACAAATGCAAAATAATTTTATTTAATTAAGGTGACAAGTTTTAAAATTTTAGCAGTTAAGGGCTACCTTGAAAGATATATTTTCAAGCTTAAGGCTTTGTTCCAGCATGCAAGATAATGTCATTAATCTCATAGTGCCACCTGCATTTCATTAGTCACTTTTTTATCATGCAAGTAAAGTTCATCCTGTTGACACAAAATGTGTAAACACCTACAGCTTAGACAGACAATAACATTTACCACATTTATGGCGGAGTCCTCCCAGTTACTTTTTAAAGTCATTAAGATTAGAAAACGAAATGCTAAAATATTATAAGAAATTTGGAATCATTGTATCGAAATGGGAATATGGGTGCAGTAGCTATTCAGTTAACTAGGTTCTCTGAGCTAATATTAGGGAATATAAGCTACATTTTCATAAACTCCATTTCACATTTAGGACAGCAGAAATGAAATGATTTTATTCTTGTGTTCATATATTTAAATGAATAAAATGATTTTTTAGGAAATAATGTTTCTATAGCTAATGACTGATTTGCTGTCCTAACTTTAATGAATAGCCAATAGATTCTAGTAGGGTAGGAGATGGGAAGATGAATAATTGTGGTTTTGAGTGTGTGTTATAAACCTAACATTTCTCAATTGAGTAGGGTACTTCTGACAAAAATCAGACCAACTTTACAAGTCTGGGGCAATAAAAATCTTATGTAATACCGTGTATACGTACATTGGAAGCTCAGTGTTGCTTTTGCATTCTGGTAACATCTCCTCTTCCAATAATAGTATATGAGTTGTGACATAGACACTGCAGGCTACAATAGACAGATTCCAATAATGTCAGAATATTTGTTTTTCTTTTTTGTTTTTTAATTCAGACCAGGGAAGGAAGTTTCTACTCACCTATTGTTACAAAATTAAGTACAAGTTAAAGAATTATTAAATTAGCAAAGATTATTTTAATAAAAATATTAGCTCTGAAAACTACAAAGAAAGAAATGAAATAAAAGATTTTTATTCTAAAGCAGTATGTGCAAATGTCATTTTTTAAAATTATGATGAATTCAAATTTAACTTTTTTTTTTTTAAAGATTTTATTTCTTTATTTCACAGAGAGGCACAGCGAGAGGGAACACAAGCAGGGGGAGTGGGAGAGGGAGAAGCAGGCTTCCCGCCGAGCAGGGAGCCCGATGTGGGGCTCGATCCCAGGACCCCGGGACCATGACCTGAGCCGAAGGCAGACGCTTAACGACTGAGCCACCCAGGCGCCCCTCAAATTTAACTTTTTAAGCTTTTCCTCTTCACAAGAGTTTGATTACACAAAACAAGATTGTTTATCATTTGGAAGGAAAATGGTATTTGTCAGCTACATAGTATGTGCTGGGAGCTCCATTATGGGTTTTGCAGATACTATCTCAGTATTTAAATCAAATTTAAATTATTTAAGGGAAGCAAAATTATTTAGTTTAGAGGTGAGAATACAAAGCTCAAAAACTGTAATGCAACTAGTGACAGGAAGAGCTAATAGTTCTAGGGCCACCTGGCTCACAATTTTGGGCTTTTGTTATGTTTCATAATGTTTATGCAAATATCCAAAGTTAAAAAATATATTTAGCAAGAGGCAGTGTAACAGGTGTCTTTCATATTTTATTTCATATTTTATTTATGAGCACATATTTATTTTATTGCCAATCCTCAAAAAACCTTGGAAGGCAAAATCTCTGATCTTTGTTTGACCAACCTAATTCACTGTAAAATTTCCAATGATTATGAAGGGAAACGGATTTAAGAGGTATTATAATTTCCAGAATAAAATTGTACATCTACTCTTGGCAAATGCCAATAGTAAATATATACTTTCAGAATAACCAGGCAGAGAAATAGAAGGTTATGTCAAATAGTGTTTATCTTTCTAAAGGAGACAAAGGGGATGCTGCTCAGCCAGCATATATAACAGAGATATCAACAACATTCTCCAACACCAAGGCACAAGCTAGCTGCCCTTCCCAAAGCCTTTCCAGTAAGCAAACGTCAGAGTGAGAAAGGATTAAAGGATTACATGTAAACTTCTAGAATTATAACTCTTCTTCCTCCTATCCCACATATATCATGTGATTTGTTTTAGATATATAGCAGTGGCCCCTCAACTTGGCTGGGAACAACTCCTTGGTCTATGAATTAAAACAAAAGAGAAGAATGAGAGAGAGGGGGAGAGGTGGGAGTCAATGTGATTTCTGCAATAGGGCACAGGATACACAGAGATAGAAGGAACACTGCTCATCCATCAATCTATCATTCTCAGACACTGCAGGCTACAATAGACAGATTCAGGTACCTCCTGATCCTGATGCTGAGAGATAGAACGGAAGACAAACATCCCTAGTACCTCGGAGGCAGGCTAACTAGAAATAGGCTTTGGAAGGGTCATAGTCCTCATCTAGCAAAGGAAAAATGTAGAAGGCAGATTAGGGATAGAAGTATGGAAAATAATGTTCAGTGCAGCCATATTAGCAACATTAGTTTGTGGTGTGACCTCTAAATGGTGGTGGCACCACACCTTTTTTGATATATTTTTCTCAGCCTGATATTTGGTCTTTCTGTTGATCCTCCAGGCACCCCAGCCCCTGTTATTTCCCATCTGTACCCTCACTGTGGCTTACTACCTTGTTCCTTACACTTATGCCTACAAATAAAGAGAATTTGATAAACATGTACTTTTGTACTTGAACTCACCCATATTTCTTTTTTTTTTTTCCAATCACCCATGTTACTTATCATCATTTAGTAAATCATCTAGTAGGTCAAATTTTTATTACATTTTTTGGTCAGGTTTACTGTGTATAATTTACATACAGTGAAAGTTACCATTTTTAGGATACTTTCATAAACTTGGACAAACGCACACAACCATGTAACCACCATCATAATCAAGATATATAACAGATTTATCATCCCCAAGATATTACTTCTTGTCTCTTTTAAGCAATCCTGTTCAATTATCATCTGTACCTCACAACCTCTGATCTGTTTTCTCCCACTATAATTTTGCCTTTTCCAGAATATCATATGAGTATCATATAGAATTTATCTTTTTGAATCTGACTTCTGTCACTTAGCATAATACATTTGACATGTACCCATGCTCTTGCATGTATCAATACTTTCCTTTTATGGCTGAGAAGTATTGCATTTTATAAATATACCACAGTTAGTTTAATCATTCAATAATTGAAGGATGTTAGGGTTCACTGATATTAGTTATTATTATAATATATGTAATGTGGCTATAAACATTTGTGTAGAAGTTTTAGTGTCTGCATAATTTTTTCTTCCAATAATATAATACATGTGTATCAAATTTAGGTTTGAATTTTCATTTTCCTGATGACTAATCATTTAGTTTATAGGAGAGTATGTTTTCATGTTCTTACTTGCTATCTGCATATATTCTTTGTGAAGACATCTGTTCAAACTTTTGTCCATTTTTTAGTTTTTCTATGCTTTTTGAGTCTATAAATACATACATACATATGTTATATACATGAGTCCTTTATTAATTTTTGTCGTGTAATTTTTTTCTCTGTGTCTTTTGTTTTCATCATCTTAACACTATCTTTTGAAGAGCAGTTTTTTAATCTTGATGAACTCCAATTTGTCAACATTTTTCTTTTATGGCTTATGTTTATGGTGTCAAACTATAAAAATATTTGAGTAATCAAAGGTTGAAAATATATTTTTATATTTTTCCTTCAGGAAGTTTCAGAGTTTTGAACTTTTACCTGAATCAGTAATCCTTTTGAATTAATGTAAGATATGAACTGAGGTTCTTTATTCTGCATATGGAAGTCCAATTTTTTCAGCAACATTTATTAAAATGGCTTTTCTTCCTCCAACATTATTTATATCCAATTCACCATAAATGTATGGATCTACTTTCTAGTTTTCTTTTCTGTTCCATTGAGCTGTGTCCATCTTTTTCCTAGTACCACATTGTCTTGGTTACCATAGTTCTAAAGTAAGTCTTGAAACCAGGTAGTGTGCATTCTGAAATTTCACTCTATAAATTTCAGGCAGAAGAATCATTAAAAAACCATATCCAGACACATTATAATCCTATTGCAAAGGAAACAATAATAATTAAAAAAAGGAAATACAGCTAAATTAAAAAATATAAGACACAATGTACAAAGAACAAAAATGTGTATGAATGATAGAACTCTTCTCTGAAACCATTCAATCCAGAGCCAATAGGAAAATATCTTTAACATGCTGGAAGAGGCTTTTCTTTCTTCCAGATAAACAAAAACTGAAAGAATTTATATATATATATATATGTGTGTGTGTGTGTGTGTGTGTGTGTGTGTGTATACACACACATATCTGCATATATGTGTATGTATATGCTTGTATATGCATGTATACATACATATGTTGTGTATATGTGTATGTGTGTGATCTTGGCCACACCAAAAATTGTTGAAAGTGTGGAACAATCTAAACACTCATACAGTATATTTGTCAGAATGCAAAATAATCCTGCTCCTTTGGAAAATGGTTTAGCAGTTTCTTATAAAGTTAAATATATATTTACCCTATTACCCAACAAACACACTTTTGGGTGTTTTTTGCAAGATAAACAAAAACATGCCCACAAATATATTTGTCCTCATATGTTCATCACAGATTTATTTATTAGAAAGAATGTGAAAATAGTCCAAATGGTTATCAACTAGTGAATGAATAAATTAATTGTGGTATATCCTACAATGAATACCACTGACCAATAATACAGAGCAAACTGCAGATAAATGCAGCAGCATCAGTAAATCTCAAAACAATGCTAACTAAAAAAAAAAAAAAAAAAAAAACAGGCACAACAGAGTACATATTAGATGATTTCATTCATGTGAAAACCTACAAATTGTATGAGTGGTTGCCTGCATACAAGAACGAGAAAAGGGTACTGAATTTAAAAACATGCAGAAAGAAACTTTTTAGATTGATGAAAATGTCCTATATGTTAAATTTATATGTGTATGTATATCTTAAAGCGTATCAAACTATATACTTCCAATTCCTATATTTCATTTGTGTAAGTCATACTTTAATAAAGCTAAAAAAATCTATAGAGCTGAAATGTTTTTGTCAAACATTGTCTTTTGTCTAATGTTTGTATTAAACAAACATTAACTATCTTTTTTCTTTTCTAACAGAATACCAATTTTGTTCACTCCCTAACTAGCAGCTATGTGCTTGCCCAGAGAGTTAGACCCACTCCAATCTCAAGCAGTTAAAACTTGATTGCTGTAATCCACTCTTATCAACACATTGCCCTTCCAAAAATTTTTTTAAGCATGAGCATGTGTCGGGGCGCCTGGGTGGCTCAGTTGGTTAAGCATCTGACTCTTGATTTTGGCGTAGGTCCTGAGATGGAGCCTGGCATCAGGCTCCCTACTCAGCCCAGAGTCTGCATGGGATTCTCCCTCGCCCTCTGCCCCTCCCCCTGCTCCTGCTCTCTCTCTTTCTCTCTCTCTCTCAAATAATAAATAAATAAATAAAATCTTTTTAGGGGGGAGTATGAGCATGTGTCAAAATCCTGGTCACTGGGAGATTATTGCAGCGTAGCTTCTTGTAAAGTTCTTTTTACTCTTTTAAACATATGTCGAAATGGCCAATTTTCAAATATTTATGTATTGTTACCAAATATCAGTGTTTTTACTCTGTAATATGAACTAAATTACCTGACAGTTCTTAAAAGGGAAGGAATTATAAGCATATATGCACAAATTAAGGACATGTTTTTCAAACTATGTTGATTTGAAGCAAGGAAAAATATATAAGATCAAGTTACAGAGCTGGACATACTCATGCACATGAAACAGAAGTGATAGAAAATGATGCTTATCTTACCAATACACTAGGATATTTGCCATTCTATTCTACCCTATTCTATTGTATTTATTTATGTCTTAATGTTGGTAATAACCCAGTAAATATATTTCATGGCACCAATGCATGATGACTCAGAATAAGAAAAACACAAAGTAGCGTGGTCTCATTCAGTAACTCTCAAACACCCAATCAAATATTTATGGTTTGTGTGATTTTTTAACCCACCTCTTTTTCTGGTCAGTATCATGAAGCATTAAATAAATATTCTATGATCTAAGTTTTCTTAAGCTGCTCTGTTACTGGATGTAGTAACAGTACAAATATTTTAACAGAGGTATCAGTACACGTTAAAGGTAAAATAGCCTCACATTTTAGATGATCAAAAACTTGAGGAGATATGATAATATGCTTCAACTGTAGTATTTTAGTACAATGAAAACATTTATATTTTACACCTTTTAACAGTAACCGTTTTAATAAAACAGTATGATAAAAGGTCTTATAATTAGGGCGCCTGGGTGGCTCAGTCGTTAAGCGTCTGCCTTCGGCTCAGGTCACGATCCCAGGGTCCTGGGATCGAGCCCCGCATCGGGCTCCCTGCTCCGCGGGAAGCCTGCTTCTCTCTCTCCCACTCCCCCTGCTTGTGTTCCCTCTCTCGCTGTGTCTCTCTGTCAAATAAATAAATAAAATCTTAAAAAAAAAAAAAAAAGGTCTTATAATTATTTACAATTGTTTTAATAAACTTTAAGTAAATTCAATAGGCATTTCACTGTCTACAGTTTCTCCAGACAGTTAGTAAGTAATTGTCATTAAATCATCAAGGGTTTGTACATATTGAGTCTAATAGAACATCAATTTTAACCTAATAAACTATTTTGAAAACCAACACTATATGACTGACAATATGTAGAAAATTATTCAAGGTATATCTCCTAAGTATTGATATATTCAGAAGTTGAGTTATCAGTGAATCATTATAAGTATTGAAAACCATATGGTTGCATATGAATATCCATTCAATGTTAACAAAGACTTGAGAATAGAAAAAGTCCAAAGAACATCAAATACATCAAAGCTTGAATTAATTTATGAATATGAAAATGTGATTCCCAGCTGTAATGTTTTTAGCATTTTAGTTCTGTATTCAATGTAGATGAGCCTTACTTGGAATCAGAATCAGGCTTTCAGAATACTAAATATCAATTTCCCATGTCTCAAGTATGTCAGTAAATTGCTTAGACAATACAACTAATTGAATTTAATTTGATTACTAAGTCGACTTTAAATAATTCTAAAAAATAAAAAAAGAGAAGAAAGATGAAAAAAGGCAGAAAAGTACATAAAGTTGAGAAAAATATCATTAGTATTCTCACTCTCTGTTCCACACACGCCACCTTGGCATCCCTGTACATTTGCAGGAGCATTGGTTCCTAGGCCATGAAAAGATCTTTACACATTAGTCTTTCACCTGTTAGAAGACTGCTGGTAAGATAAGCATGGAGAGAACATTTTAGGAGGAGAGAAGGGCACACGTGAAGTATCAGAAATGAGAGGGCCCAAGGATTCAATAGGTCCTGGGTAGTTGGACTTAACCTGAACATAATGTGCAAGAAACAAAATCCAAATCCCTTCTATTCTTACCATCTCTCACAAGTATGGCCTTCATATACTTCCCAGAGTATATCCAATTTTTACTATTAGGCTTCTTTCTTTATGGCAGAAATTAACCCTATGTCAGTCTATCAAATAAACATTTGCAGGGAGAGTTCATGTAAGCAGTTATTACATACATCTGGGGCTTAGGCATATAAACTTGGGTCACAGAAATATAAACAGGTTTTAAATGTAAAGGATTTAATGAAATATTTTGGGTTACTGAATAGAGAGAAGAGTTTACAATTAACCTCAGTGCTTTGCAACACAGTTGAGAGGACAAGTCTGCAAATGGTATTTGGAAGGAGATGCAAGGATAATTGAAAAGTATATAATTTTAAAGGATCAGTTATGAAAATTAGTCAAGAAGGAATCAAATGTTAACTGCTGATAGCTCAAATAAGATTAGAGTTAAGAATAAAGCATTGGGTTAAGCAAGAGATCTTGCCAAGACTGGTTTCAGTGAATGAATAGGTGTGAATATATGTCTGCCGTGTTAAAGAATAGGAAATGAAGACATGAAGAAAGTAAATTCAGACAACTGTCTCAAGGCGCATTTTTGTAAGGGGGAGAATTCTTTTACTGGGGAATAAGTTGTAGTGTGGACATTTGGGCACAGTTTCACAGTGCTTAGTATCAAAAGAAAAAAGATAAGGGTGCTTATTACATGTATTTACTAAAGTTGACACAATTTAGGAAATAGTAAATTACAGATTCCAAAAAACCCCGCTTTATTTAGTTGTTAGTCTGTGATGGTTTCTTCAGAGCTGTTATATACTATTATGTAAATACCTAATCACTGACACACTGTGAGTTACTACTCAATCCTATGTAAAGACTCCATTAGAGTCATTATTGATTATTGTGTAAATGTCTAATTGCAGGCAATTTAAGATGGTTATTATTTACTTGATAGTTTTTAAAGTAGGTATATGGCAGAACTATTCATGTCTTTTTAGTGTTCAAGACCTAACTGAGAAAAGAGCCTATAATTCTGTTTATGTATGTGTATATAATATGCATAGCTCAAGTCAACATTATCATAAAATATTTTGAGTTTTAATGATGCTATATTTCTTCAATTATAGCTAGATGTCCTTTTGAAGTTACACAGACATGGAAAGAATTGATTTTCCTGCCTACTAGCTGGTTTTAGCTTTTTAAGTTCTCTCCATTGCTTACTTAAACTGGAAAATTTCCACCATAGAAATGCTCTTATTCCCTTGCTCCTTCCTGCATGTGCATCTTGTTGCCTTCTGGGTAGAGAAGATTATGAATTGTTCAACTTACTCCTATGAATCTGCTTGAGCTGTTACACAGAACTTTCTAGATTGCTCCCTCTGAATTATTCCAACAATATGATATTCGGTGTATGTTCCAATTGATTAAGCTATAGTTTTTCTCTAAAGTAATAATTTCCATGGTAAAATTTGTTTCTGGATGTATGCATTATTTAATACAACAAATATTTTAATGAAGAGTTGCCTGGGTGGAAATTGAAAAGGCAGATAGCAGTACATAATACCATGGCCAGGACAGATGTCCTTGACAAGACAAAAGACCTAGCAAAAGGCTTGAAAGGGGAAGGAACTTAAAACTTAGCAATGTAGATACCTGTGGTTGAGGGTATCATTCCAGGAAAACAAAACAAAACAAAACTGGCCATCAGTGCAAAGCCCCTAAGGCAGAAACGTATGGTGTGCTTCCAGAGGTCAAGGCCAGTAGGGTTAAATTAAAATACAAGGAGGTGTAGTAGGAGATAAAGTCAGGAAAGTAAGGATATGGAGGCCCAAGGACACTTTGGGCACATTTTTGGGCTATCAGGATTTTGCTCTGACAGAAGAGGGGAGACATTCAAAATTTGGGATGCAGTGTTCTTTGCTGCTGAGAATGAACTGTAGAGACTCAAGAGTAGAGGTAGAAATACCAGTTATTACAAACAAGAATAGGAAAGAACAGTTGATGAATTGAACAAAGGTTATAAAGGATTGAGAAGTAGCATTCTATCACATTGGATGTGGAGTTCGAGAGAAAGAGAAGACATAAGGGTATTTTAATTTTTTGACCTGAGAGAGGGATTGGCTAGCTTTGTTATCAGCAGACCAGGAAGGCTACTAGAAGATCCACTTGGGGTGTGGATAAGTGGGAGATCAGTTCAAGTTTGTACATGTTGAATTTGAGATAATTGTTCAATATTTAAGTAGGAAATTTTGTAAATGAAGTTGGAGTTTAAAAGAGATCTGAAGCAGAGCCATAAAATCCTGACATAAGCATAGAGGTGGCCTTTGAGGCCAGTGAACTTTACATATAATCACCAAAAGAGGGAGGGAGAGTATTTACAGAAGCATACCAAAGATTAGAATACTGGTTTTAGAACACTTCAATATTAAGATGTTGGGAAGACTAGAAAGAACCAGCAAATGATAACAAAAAGAATTGACAAGTGAGCTAATAAATAAAACAAGACTATTTTTTCCTCAAGCGCAATTAAAGAAAATATTTAACTATCAAATTCTGCAGGCAGATCATGTGAGATGAGAACTGAAGTGTGGACCATTGGATGGAGAAATACGTGAGCCAATGCTGACCTTAGCAAGAGTGATGGGAATGAAAACCTGATTGGTGAGTGTTTAAGTGGCAACAGGAGAAGAACTGAAGACAGCAAAATCTGACTATTCTTTTGAGGAGAGTTTGTTATTACCTTTAGGAACATAGAAATTGGGTGGTAGCTGGGGGGGGGGATTATTCTTTATAAAAAGTTTGTTTATGTGCTTGTTTTTTAATATGTAGTGATAATAGCATGTTTGTGCACGGTATTCATTTCCTATTTCTTCTATAACAAACTACCACAAACTTAGTGGCCCCAAATGACACAAATTTCTTACAGTTCTGGAGGTCAGCAGTGGGAAATGAGTCTTACAAAGGTGTCGGAAGGATTGGTTCTTTCTGAAGTCGATAAGGGAGAATCCATTTGTTTGCCTTTCCAAAAGTGTGGGACCCCTTGCGTTCCTTGGCTCCTGGCCTCTTCCTCCCTCTTTGAAACCAGATGTAGAGCACCTTCAAATGTCTCTCTGCTTTCATCATCACATCTCCTTCTCTTCCTCTGATTTCTTGCCTCCTTATTAGGAAGACCCCTGTGTTTATGTTGGGCCCACATGGATAGTCCAGGATATTTCCCCATTTCTAAATCCTTAACTTAACCATATCTGCAAAGTCTCTCTTTTTTTTTTTTTTTTAAAGATTTTATTTATTTATTTGAGAGAGAGAATGAGACAGAGAGAGAGAACATGAGAGGGGGGAGGATCAGAGGGAGAAGCAGACTCCCTGCTGAGCAGGGAGTCCGATGCGGGACTCGATCCCGAGACTCCAGGATCATGACCTGAGCCGAAGGCAGTCGCTTAACCAACTGAGCCACCCAGGCGCCCTGCAAAGTCTCTTTTGCCATATAAAGTAACATACGCAGTTTCTGGGGATTCAGAAATTGACATGTTGGGAGGCCATTATTCAGTCTACACTGTACTCTGATAAAAATTATTCAGGAGGGAGGATAATTGTTGGTAAAGGAAAAAGGGGAGAGAGTTGCTGGGGCAATTTCTGGAGTTGGCTAGAGGCTATGGCATGTAGTTAGTATTCAAGTGATATGTTTGGCATTAAATAGAAATTGAAGTAGTTCTCTGTAATAATAAGTAAGAAGGCAGCCGTGTGAGTGTTGGTAGTTGTAGATAAATTGATATAGTAGGAATCACATCTTCTTAGATTAGTAGGGTCTTACTGATTACTGATCTGACTCTAAAATGGGTTGATGTGAACTGTACTGATTAGAAGTTTTCTATTCAACACTTTCCAAATAGACAGGTTCAGTGACTTGTTAGTAATAAATTGATTGAGTAATAGCTAACAAATATTAGTTAATAATTCCTTTAGGTAATGTGATACAATACCAAAAAGCGTTGCTTACCACCTCTGCCTGCTTTTACCTCCCTTCTGGGTTCCCTTATCATACCTTTTTCCGCACACTTAATATGAAATAGGGGACTCATCAATAACAGTGCAGAGAAAGCATCTCATTCAGATTATAGCACAGAGGAAACGCTCAGTATGTGAAACAAGAAGAATCTGTCTCTTATATTTAGTAGGTTTTTGTTTTGATTTAAGTTGCTGGCATGGGTTTTCTTTCCCTAACAGCTAGAGAATTTGGAGACTCGGGAATTTTCTTCCTAATATTGTATGTAGTCTTGGTGGAAAAGCAAATGAAGTGGCAGTGCCCTACTCCTTTAGAAGTCTAAAAGGAGCTGGAGGCTACATTGGCCAGAATTTTCTTCTTGTCGTCCTGGTACAGCAATAGAGAGAAAATATAATTCAAGCTCAGCTAACTGAGTTATTCCCACAACCCACTACCCACCCCCAGGACTTACTTTTTAGCAGAGAGATTGAAGGACAGGTGAAAACAAAACAAAATACAAAAATAAACAAGGCAATAGCACTTGTGTTCACACCAGGAAAGGAGTCAGGCAGCACTGTTCTGTTTTCCAGCCTGTTTCTAAGTTAAAACCTATCCCCTAAATCCTACATGCCTCCCAACATGACATATATATTGTATATATATAGCTAAAGTTGGATAGAGTTCAATTTCCATTACTTGAGACCAAAGAACCCTAACTCATAGACTAATTTCAAGGGACTTACACTTCAGTCCTAGGGAAATAGGACATATGATCAGAAACTGTCTAAATGAGCACCTCTATCAGCAGGTACTGGCAGTAAATCAAAATGGAATTTGAGCTGGACCCTGAGGCAAGGTAAAATTGGATTCTTTTGAGTAGAGGGAGTGAACATTACAGGCATGGAAAACAAGGGATGTGCAGTGGGAATTGAGAACGGCAGGTCTGAGGTGTAAAGAGAAAAGACTAGATTAAGCAAGGGTTTCTTCTGAGAAGATGCCAAGCCAATAGCAGAACAAGTCTCTCAGAGTTTCAGAGATGACATTTGAATGCCAAGAAGACTGGCCAAAAACGTGTCTAAGTTTACATCATCGGCTCAGTATAGACAGAGGTGGCAATGCAGATCTTTAGGCTTGCAATACAAATTCAAAATTAGATATGAAATATATCTAAATATGTCTAAATGTATTGTGTGTGTGATGGTGTTGGTGTGTGTGTAAGGAGGTTGTGCATCAATGAGATAGAGAGACTGAGAGAGATTCTTGTCCAAATCTCTTCCTTTTCACAAAAAGAGACCCCTCTCAACCAAGGAAGAGTAGTGGAGAGGATATTTATCAGCTAAGAAACACATGAGATATTTTCATTATTTTTCTTATTTTGTAGTTTCATTAATCCTATAATGTAAATACATTGTTATTTTGTATCAATAGGAAAACAAAACACGGAAAGATTAATTTGCTGAAATTCATGGAGCCGGTAAGTGGAATAGCCAATTTTTCCGAGGTTAAACATTGATTAAGATGTTCAATTAGATTCTATTGCTGGAAATTTCTAAGGGCATACACATCTAGTCACATAACCTTGTGCTGGACCACGACTCAGAAATAAGATTGCAATATGATTTTGTGTTGTTTCTAATCCCTTCTGCCTCAAATATTCCTCAGTGTAAACCTATGAGGATAATTAAGGCAAATGCTGGAATATAAAATTTCTAAATCTATTAGTAAATAATTAGGCATGAATTAAAAAGAAAGAACTATGTAAGTTTCAATAAAAATATTCCCACAATATATACTAAATGTCAAAAGTCTTGTTTTATCCATAGGTAAGCACAATGCCTGATTTCTTCCTGTTTAACTTAAACTGCAGCTTATTTTACTAAAAGCATATGTGAGTTATTATTCACTGTGATGTTTAATTAATTTTGTACTCCTCTCTTCTGATATTTCTTTATGGTGTCACTTGAAGGACACCATGAGATTTTTATTTTAATTAAGTCATGATTCTTTTGCAGTCCTAAACTTGGATATTCCCATTCAATTAATTTTGATTTTGTGCCCTAGATGAAATATATATATATTATTTTTTAAAGTTGCAAATCTTAACCTTATTTTCTGTGGGAATACTTTATATAGAAATTATGTTTATGATTAATTTCTTCTGCATTACATTGGATATTTTTTCTTTCATTGAAATGCCCATAATCTACTTCCATTCAGTGAAATAAACAAACAGTATGCCTGGCTTATGAAATGCAACTTTCATTCCTGAGCAAAGGCTATGGACTTAATTAAATAAATTCAATATTTTATTTATTTTTTAAAGATTTATTTATTTATTTATTTATTTATTTGACAGAGAGAGAGATAGCAAGAGCAGGAACACAAGCAGGGGGAGTGGGAGAGCAGGGATCCTGGTATGGGGCTTGATCCCAGGACCCTGAGATCAGATCATGACCTGAGCCGAAGGCAGACACTTAAAGACTGAGCCACCCAGGGGCCCCTAAATTCAATATTTTAAAAAGATTGTGTATGTGATTGCTGTGTATTGGCATTGGTGAAATGGTGCTGGGTTAGTTGATAGTTAATAATTTGAAAACTGAAATAATTTTATTAAAAATGTTCCATATCCTACATTGGATGATATATGATTAAGAGTTATTTAGAACATCAGCATATGTGTACATAAGTTGACTAATTGCAAAGTAAAAAATACTTCATTCTGGACCTATTTCTTTTAAGTGTTTTTATTAGATAGGGAACTTTACAGGTAAATATTTGGCATCATTCATTCTCTTCAAGAAGAGAAAGATAATCATAAGAACCACTGGCACTGTTCCTCAGTGAAAGGCAAAATAATTCAATAATGATTAAATATATGTGAACATATATTTTCTATAATCTTATTGAATTTACTAGTTGGCAAATTTCATTAGGACAGAAAGCATGCGTGTGCTGTTCATCATTATATCTCCACATGCTTAGTACTCAGCTTTACACATGTTAAATATAAACAAATATTTGCTTATAGTTTATATAAACATTTTCAGAAGTGCATAAATTGACTTCTGGCAAATTCTGGCAAGGAGTTAGACCTCCTCTCCTAAACAACTGTAACACTTGAACAAATATATCAGGCAACTATTTTTAGTCACCGGACAAAGGCAGTATAGGACTCCTCAAAAAAAGGAGCTTTATGAAGTAAACTCTACATTGGCCTGCCTCTCTGCCTGTAATTTTTTTTCCAACTTCAGTGCAGGTGGCTGGACTTCAACAGAGCAAAGTGGGCCCACTGACAAAGGAGGCAGCCATCAGCATTCATCACTGCTGATGTGCCTAGAATCTGAGACACATGACACTAGAAAGAAGGGTGGTAGTAGAAAGAATTATGGGGCTTAGGGGTTTTCTCCAGCCGTGTCCTGCCTAAAGGCTGGGCCTAGTGTTTGCAGGTCTTAGAAAAAAATGACTGCTCTAACACTGAGAGTGATTAAAAAAAAAAAAAAAAAAAATCCTAAATGTTAAGCATTGCTGAAAGATACTGGAATTCCAGCTGAGCTAGAAGACAGACACCTTGTTAACACCCCTGGGGTTCAACTGGGACACCAAAAATCCATGTTTTAGAAGTAAGGACCACATCCTAGAGAAAAACTACTGTAGACATACTTTAACAAAGTCCAAAGGCAAGCCTTTACAAGATGTGCAGAGGAGAGAGAGTTTGTATATAATTTCAAAATCAGCAATAATTCCTGTATCACGAATCTATAAATTTCTATTACATAATTGTTACTACATAGGCATAGAGTCAGAAAATGTGCACAATAGTCTCAACCAAAACATAAACAAAAACAAATTCTTCTTTGTTTGTTGACCTACTATGTTCTTTGACCACAGTGTACAGTAGAAATGAATATCAAAAAGACATCTGGAAATGTAATTTTTAAAAAAAATAATACATCATGATCAGGTGGGTTTATCTTATGAAACAAGTTAGCTTCAATAATTTGTAATATTTATCAGTTGTGATCAGGGACTGTTATTTTATCATAACTTTAAAATTGATGTTACCAATTAATTTTGAGTTGGAACAACTTTTCATGTTCATTGGCCATTTCTTTTATTTTAAATGAAAATTTCCTGTTCATATGACTTATTTTTTTGGCTCCATTTTATGGCATTTTTATAGTCTGAAAAAATATTTTTTTTGTTAATTTTACTTATATATTTTATCCCAGCCCATTTGTGGGTTTTATATTTGTAAATGGTGGCTTTGACACACAGAGCTTATCTTTTTTAACATAGCTGTGATTGATACCTAGTGATTTGGATTATATTTTCTGTGCCCTGCTTAAGAAACTCTGCCCAGATGTCATGAAGACATTTCATGATTCAAGTATTATTTGGGGACACGTGGGTAGCTCAGTTAGTTAAGCATCTGGCTCTTGATTTTGGTTTGGGTCATGATCTCAGAGTCCTGGGATTGAGCCCCAACTGGGGCTCTGTGCTCAGTGGGGAGTTTGCTTCAGGATTCTCTCTCTCCCTCTGCCCCTCCCCCCCACTTGTTCACACTCTCTCTCTCTCATAAATAAATAAATCTTTAAAGTCTTGCTTTTCATAAAAAGTCTGTAATTTATTGAATGTTTCAACTCTTTTCTACTGACCTTATTGGCTTTTTATTATGTACTGTACTAGTTTCCTATTGCTCCTATGACAAACTACCATAAAGTTAGTGATTAATACAAAACCAATTTACTTTCTTACACTGCTGAAGTTCGGGAATCCAAAATGGGACTCTGAGGGCTAAAATCAATATGTCAACAGAGCTACATTCCTTCTGGGGTCTCTAGGGCAGAATTTGTTTGCTTGCCTATTCCAGGGTCTAAAGGCAGCCTGCATTCCTTGGCTCCTCACAAACAGCAATTATATCATTCTGGCCCCTGCTTCCACCACCATATCTTCTACTCTGATTCTTCTGCATCCCTCTTTTACTTATAAAGATCCTTACGATTACACTGGACTCACCCAGATAATCCAGAACAATCTCCACATTTCAATATCCTTAACTTAATCCCATCTGCAAAAAGTCCTTTCTGCCCATAGGGAAACATATTCACAATTACAGAGATTAGGACATGGCATAATTGAGGGGCCAGTTTTCTGCCTACCACATATATTTCCAAAAAATAAGTTAATATGCTTTTATGTCCATTCTTCTCTTCTATGACTTTATTTTTTTCTATTTCTGGCCAAATACCACATTCTCAAATACTATTTAGTTACAAAATGGTATTTCGTAGAGCAGGCCTATATGCCCCCTGCCCTACTTTTTTTGTCTAATTGAAATATTTCTTAGCATTCTTGGTATTATTATCATCCATATTAATTTTAGGATTGATTTTAAATAACTCTGGAAAAATCCTGTCTGAATATTGATTGGAAAATACTGAATTCAGAGATTATTTGGGGAAAAATTTATCTTTCTTATGTGGACCCTTCAGACTCATGGAAATTATCCATGTATTTTTTATCCATTTCTATTTTTTTTTAGATATTTTTTCTCCTTTAATAAAATTGTGTAACTTTCTCCATAATGATGCTTTCCCTCTCCTAATAGATTATCCTTAAATTTGCTATAATAGTTTTATTTTGCTATTCTGTTTTTTTTTTTTTTTTTAAAGATTTTATTTATTTATTTGACAGAGAGAGACATAGCGAGAGAGGGAACACAAGCAAGGGGAATCGGAGAGGGAGAAGCAGGCTTCCCACTGAGCAGGGAGCCCGATGCGGGGCTTGATCCCAGGACCCTGGGATCATGACCTGAGCCGAAGGCAGACGCTTAACAACTGAGCCACCCAGGCGCCCCTGCTATTCTGTTTTATGACTGTTTTTGATTGTTTGCTGTTGGTGGACATTTTTATTTTGTACATTTATACATCTTGCATAATTATAGTCTCAATGTGTATCTGTTGAGTATATTGAACACAGCTATTTTATGCTTTGTTCTTGGTGCTGCCAAATAGCAGTGAAGAAAACATATTTAAAACAATAAATCAATAAATAAAACTCTGCCTTCATTAAATTTAGATTTCATGAGGCAGGCGATGGGGAAAAAAAAAAAAGTACAAGATATGGAATGTTGGATATTGACAGGAGAAAAATAAAGCTCAAAAGGGAAAGAAGGAGTTGAGAGCTGCTTTGGATTAGATAGCAACAGAACACTCACTGAGAAAAGGACATTTGAGTGGACATTTGGAAGAATTAGGAGAGATCCTAGGGAAGAGTGTTCCAGCAGAAAGTGAATTCAAAGATTCTGACGGGGGGATGAAGCCTTAGGCATTCAAGGGACAGTGAGGAGGCCAGCATGGCTTGAGGGATGGAGTCAAAGGGAAGACAAATAGGAGATGAGATCTGGGATACAGGTGATGTGGAACCTATCCCATTGGACATTTTGAACTCTTGCAAAGAATTGGGTTTTGACTATAAACTAGGAAACTGATGGGAAGTCTGAGCAAAGGGGCTAACTGACTTAAGTTTTTGCATGTTCTCTTTGCCTGCTATGGTGAGGACACCTCATTGGGCACCCGTGTAAGTGTCAACCTGATTTAGAGTTTGTTTCTAAAATTGAGGTAGGAGATGGTAGTTGCTTAGCATGGATTGTAGTAGCGATGGTTATAAGAAGTGGTGAGATACAAGATATGTTTTATAATCATTTTCATATTGTACTATTATCTTAGGATTTTCAAAATTGAAGTGGTAATTTTCTTACGCATTGCCTTACAGATTCTAGCTCCTGCTGGTTTGTAAGTTTTTAATGTGAAGTCATTTTTGACAGGTAGTTCTTTTCCATGGGGGAACAAAATGTGACTCGGGTTGTGAATATGTTCTTTCACAGATTCTGTTGTCGTTGTGTTGTGTTGTTTTTTCAGCCAAATGCCTTAGAGGCATCACTGTCTGGTTGATTTTCTCTGATAGTTTCTGGAACTAAGATGCCTTACAATTAGACTTAAATCCCATACTTAGCAAAAAAGAAAAAAAAAAGGTTTTGTTTATTTCTTTGTTTCTTACAACATATTTTTATTTGTATATCTAGTATTTGGGAAAGACAAACTTTTGCTACCTCCCTGAAACAACAAGTCTTGCTAATTCTCCTTTTTTGAAGGTGGGATATTTCTAAGGTCCCACTTCTATGCTAAGGTCTTGATTTCCACTGTACCTCAGTGTCATAAAGCCTAATCTGTTCCCTTAGAACAGATTTTCATCCCACCCCATTTTCCTCCACCCTCTCCCATGCTGACTAGCGGCCCTGTGTTGTCAGCCCACAAACTCACAGATCTGTTGTTGGGTTTTCTCTTCTTTCATGACACCTAGGGATTTCTTCTTTTATATTTTGGATTTATTTTTTGAAGGATCACAGGCATTGGATTTTCTAATTTTTATAAGGAAAAGTTTTAGAGTGTGCTCAAATCAGTGTGGCATCTGAGACTGGTTTTATTTTACATACATCTCATCTTTGAAAACAGTATTAACTACAGGAAAATGAAAAAAATTTTTCCTGTTTTTATGCTTCAGTCATTGAACACACACATACACACACAACACAACAACACACACACACACACACACACACACACACACACTACTCCAGAAATACAGAATACTTGTATGAAGAATCCTGCATGGTAGCTAGTAACAATACTGACTTCAAAAAAGGGACTCAAAGCTCAGGGGCACCAACCAAAGATCCTTGCAAAACAATGACATCGAAAAGAAACTGATACTTAAATCTTACATATATCTCTGTCCTTTTTGATGTAAACAAAAGTAAATAAATGTATATATGTGTACATGCTATCTGATACATTTATTTTAAAAGAGGTATGTTTATGGAAAGGCAAGTTGCATGACAAAACATTTTGGGAAAGATTCTCCTTCATATTTTTAAGATGATTCAGCTGATGCTTTCTTTATCGCCTTTGCCTAAAGCAAAGTAGGATGTAAACACTGGAAAGTTTTGTCAATAACAAAATGCTATCACCAGAATCAGGTTTTGGAGAAAGGTAGATAAAAAAGTAAAGTAAAGCCATTTGTACAAAGTGAAATAAGGTAAATAATGATCTAAATTGAAAACTCCTCAACAGAATGATAACTCTATGAAGGCCAGAGTGTTTGTTATATCCCTGTCCTATCACTAAGATAAGTGTGGATAACATTAGACATTCAATAAATATTTGATAATGAATGGGTTCTTGTATTATTTAGAAGGACTAGGATTGTGAGTGTTAATCATGTTTTGAAAGCTAAATAATAAATAGGCTTTTAAGTTGTTTTCAATATCCAGAAACTTAGAACTATTAAAAGTAAAAGAAAATAAATAACATAATATAATGTTCACAACTGCCAGCTTCTTTTTACCTACAAATGCATAATTAATTCGCATAGTAACACTTTTACATTTATTTACATTATGACCGAGGACAATTATAAAAAATCATTTCCTCTTGGGAAATAAATTATAGAAAGAAAAACATTAAAATATTTGTCTTTATGGAACTTTCAGGTTAAAAATGATGCTAAACTAGAAATCCCAGGGAAAAAAAAATTCTTTTAAATTTACTCCCACTCTCTACCCTCTCAGCTTTTTCTTGAAAGTCTTCATGATTATAATGGCACATAAACAAAGATTCACAGTCAAGCTATTGAATTGGTGAGAAATTTTCAGTTCTGTCATTTGATGAAGATGAAATGAGAACTGCACCTTGCATATTTCAGAAGGTAAACTCTCTTAGATACAAACATCCGTTTGGCTTCATAGGAGGTAAAATAGGCATTAGTCCAGTGGTGTCTTGGAGAAGGTTTTACAACTGGCTTTCCAGAAAGATAAGCCCTCCTTTGTAATGTTTACATATTTTCATGTTGTAAACATTCCTACAGTGATCCCTTTCAAGTGTCCAGCGTGTCATCCATGAACATGGAGTTGGGAAGAGGTATGCTCAGGGGGCTCTTGAAAGGCTCTGAGAGCTGTCGCCATCTCCTCAGTGCTGTCTCTAGACAACTAGTCGGGAGCAGAGGCAGAGAAAAAGCAAAAAACAGTGCATGCAAGAAAATGTGCCTTTTCACTTACTATATCTGAGCTAAATGTCAATTCCAGGCAACCGAAGAAGATGAAGTTTCTTTTTCTACTATCAAAATAGCAAATCTTCATGAGAAGAATGCCTGCCAGTCACTGGAAATTGGGAGTGAAGCTCTACAAATTGCTCTATTCTCTGGCAGCACATGCGAAAGAGAAAATGTTAGAATTCTCCAGCGCATCATGAACAGAGATAAGTGATCCTCATCTTGTCTCTTAAAAAAAAAAAAAAAAAATCACATTTAGAGAAAACTCTTCAATAAATGGTAAGCAAGCAAATAAATAGGGCATAGGATATATAAAATTTACTGAACATAAGAAAAAGAAAAAAATACCAAAAAGAGATTTTGCTTCTGGTTATGATTGCAAATAAAAAAAGAAAATATCTACTTGGACTTATTAATAGTTTTAAGGACCCATGGCTTCAAGTGACATAAAATCAAAATTGGAGAAGAATACAATAAGATAAAAGGACAAAGGCTTCATTCCTATTGAAACCAGGGTTGATGTAAGGAAATCCTGCAAGGTAACTATAATGTAATAGCAACATTAAAATCCAGTATTGAAGCCAATAGAGAACATAATTGAAACTTCAGAGAATCAAATTATGGGTGTAGAGTATACGTCTGACAAATCCTATAAGAATGCAAAAGAAAAGTACAAAGAGATAAGAATCGTAAGAAAGGCGATCATTTTATTTTTTAAAGCCTGAATAACAAAGATCCAACAGGTGAATAATACATATTTTGAAAGAGGATTTTTAAAAGAACAAAATATATGAAACTTTCTGAAAATTGAGTATACTGGAAGTGGTCTCCCTTTCTTCTTTACTACTTCCTTGCCCTTGGCTCGTTTGACAATTTGGCAGGCAGTGCTCCTCTCTTTGGTAGGATGGATGGGACAGGGCCCTGACTGAGGTAGAAACTGGCATAGTCATGACTAGCGGGCTAGACCTAAGGAAGCAGCACCTGTGGTGGGGATATTAGTTTCTGTAAGTGTACAGAATGACTGAGCAAATAAAGAGGTGTTAAAAATGGGAACCGTGTTATTTTAGTGTTTCACAAGGGAGTTATAAATATAGAAAGATGGAAGGTTACAATGAATCCTGTGGTGTTGGAATAGAATTTGAGAAGTGACATTATGAATGGTCAAACATACACACACACAGAAGAGACAAAAGGGAAATATGATAAAATGATAACGGGGAAGTTCTTGCTATAAAGTTCTTTGATTGATTCTTGCTATTTTTTCTCTTGGTTTAAATGATTTCGAAATAAAAGGAAAAATTATTTATTTGGAGGAGAGATTTCCTGAAATAAAAAAATTAGAAAAGGTTAATTGAAAATATTTTTCCCCTTTTGCTTTAAAACACGCAGTAGTCATAATTTTATTTAAGATAATTAATGTTTATTATGGAAATATTTTAAAAATACAGGTAAAGAAAATTTTGTTTTTTTTTCAAATTTTACCACTCAGAAAACTGCTATTGACAAATTCCTTCTGTACTTTCTGTTGTTTTCCAGTGCTGTAAACATGGCATTTAAAGATAGGACTTTATGGGGCGCCTGGGTGGCTCAGTCGTTAAGCGTCTGCCTTCGGCTCAGGTCATGATCCCAGGGTCCTGGGATTGAGTCCCACATCGGGCTCCCTGCTCGGCGGGAAGCCTGCTTCTCCCTCTCCCACTCCCCCTGCTTGCGTTCCTGCTCTCGCTATCTCTCTCTCTGTCAAATAAATAAATAAAATCTTTAAAAAAAAAAAGATAGGACTTTATGGTCATAGAGAACCAAATTCAACTGGAAACCAAATTCTACTACTTGTTACCAGTTATAGACTTATCTAGTACTTAAACTCTGTATGTTTCACTTTCTCTATATAAAATAGAAATAATAATATTTATTTCATGGAGTGATAGTAAGAATAAATAAATAATAAAGCATGCTCCAATATCCCTCTTATAATCCTTTTAAAATCTATTCCTCATATTTTGCATATATAGTCATCTGGTCAATAGTTAAAGTCTTGAACTTCTGGTGAACTCTTTTGTAAGGCTAAATGTTCTACTTTTGGAAAATCATAACTATTAAAAATGCCTTCCTTAATCTGAGCCAAATTCATCTCCTTTTTGTAACTTTCACTCATTTTTCTTAGTATGTTACTTGGAAGTAACAGTGGATTTACTAACCTTTCAATGGCTGTCCCATTGAAAGGTTAGTAAGATATGACCCTTTTCATGGTTAATATTCCCAACCCATCAGCCAGACATTCCAACATCACTTTTTTTCCCCTCCAGACACATTCTAATTTGTTGATGTGTCTCTTAAAATTTGTATCCAAGAGTCAAACATAATATATCAGATACTATCTATCAAAAAGATTGTTAAGACTATCATTTACCTTGATAAGATTACTAAAATTCTCTTATTTTTACTTTAGAAAATGTCCAGATACTTTATCATTTCTGTGCCAATGAATTATAAATAATATTAGATAAGGAAGTTTACAAATGGCTGGATGCAGGAAGGCAAGTTATTAACTGATTTTTCAGGAGAGAAGCATGGGACTTTGAGTGGGGACACTTGGCTGGGCAGGTGCATAAGGGTTGCTGAATTGCCAGGAAAATGATCACAAGATGTCAATAATTGCTCTCCAGCCTCCTAGACCTTAAGAATCCTAATAGGAATTTTTAAAGACCATTGGGGATGATAGTACTTTGTCAGAACAATCAAAGCAATATTCCAGTTCTGAAAGTACAAAAGAAAGGTGCATCTCATATGTACAGCCTCATTCACCTTGATTCTTGGGGTCATCTGTGTAATCAACTTTTCTGGACTTCAAATATTCTTTGTCTGCTCTGCAAACATCCCTTTCCTGCTTGTCAAACTCAATTGGAACTGAGCAAATATATCCAATTCCTTTCAATTCAGGAATTTTGTCAATGCCTCTCTTCAAACATGGTGCCCAGAATTGAAAACAAGACTCTGGATAATTTTATTAGGACAGAGTAGTGGAACTATTACTTTTCATATCTAGGAAAATCTGTTTCTCTTAATGTAGTCTTAGATTTTGTTCTGTTTTTAGAGTGTGTGATTCCCCCGAAGTGCCTTATGTATTTTTCAGCAAGATCCCATTTATTGCTAAATCTCACCTGGGTTATTACTTTTCTGTAATGTGCTTTTCGTTTCCTTCCTTTTTTTCCCCTTTTCCATTACATATAAAACTCCATTTGAAAGGATGAAGGAAGATAAAACAAGAACAAGGAAGTAGGACCACAGCCTGGTGTGTTAGTTCATTTATTGAAGCAGGTATTTATTAAACAACTGTGATGGGATTGGAGCTGTGTTAGGCATGACAGATACAGTGATGCATGACACATTTGTGGTCCCAGCTATTTTAAGGCTTTAAACTAGTAATTCGCAACCGTTCCATGAGATAACTTCAATGGTTTCATGGAGAGCTGTAATCCAAATGGGATTAGAAAAGAACTATAGAGACACATGAGCAAGCGAAATCCAGTTGCGCAGTCATTGGTGAAGGAAGAAGCTGGGTGGGTTGACAGTGAAATCTACAGTAAGAACCAAGCTGGCCCAATGTGTCCTGCAGGCTGTAAAATGCGGTTTAATTAGAGTGCCATTGTTTTTTTTTTGTTCAAATGATTTTAATCATTGGAATGCACACTTTTTAAATATGTAAATAAAAGCTTTTAAAACATGAAAAAAAGAGAAGACATACAGAATAAAACGAATATTGTGGAAATAGAATCGATAAGACTCAGTAACTCAATGAATCAACACTAAAGGAAGATAGCAAGAGAGTAAAGTCCAAATTCTATTTTTTTTCTGGAGAAGTCTCTGATTTCAAGACAGTTTTACCTTGTTTGGTGTACTGTTTGACTCCATGGTATATCCTCATGTGTTCGTTCTAATAATACTACTAATAATATTAAATTTTAATATGGGACTCCTTTCAGAAAGAAAATAAGCTGAGTCTATTTTGCAATCGACATTTAGTGATAGTGCAGGCTACTTCAACTTAGAAAGAGTAAGAGGGAAAAACAATATCATATACAAAATGTCCCATGTCAGTCTGTGCTGTTACCTGTTTTTGTGCTAAAATATGCATACAGGGCACCTGGGTGGTGCAGTCTGTTAAGTACCCAACTCTTGGTTTCCACTTAGGTCATGATCCCAGAGCTGCACCATTGAGCCCCTGGCTGGCTCCGTTCCCAGTGTGGAGTCTGCTTGGGAGTCTCTCCCCTCTCCCTCTGCCTCTCCCGCTTGCGCTCTCTCTGTCTCTCTTTCTCTTTCTCTCAAATAAATAACACACATGAAATTTACCATTTTACTTATTTTAAGTGTACAGTTCAGTGGCATTCAGTACATTCGGATTGTTGAGCGACTATCACCACCGATCATCTCCAAATCTTTTTCATTTTCCAAAACTGAAACTTTATATCCATTAAACAGTAAGTTCTCATTCCTCCCTCCTCCTAGAACCTGATAATCACTTCTATTCTATTCTATTCTATTCTATTCTATTCTATTCTATTCTATTCTATTATCACCAGGAATTCAAGGTTTATCCATATTTTAACATGTACCAGAATTTCATTAATTTTTAAGGCTGAATAATATTCCATTGTATGTATATACCACATTTTGTTTATCCATTTATCCACTGATGTACATGTAGGTGGTTTTCACCTTTGGGCTACTGCAAATAATGCTGCTATGAATATTGGTGTACAAATGTTTGCTTAAGTCTCTGCTTTCAATTTTTTTGGGGGTATTAAATTCCTAGTAGGGAATTGCTTGATCATATCTCTATTTCCATTCCTAAATCCTCAGTGGATATAAATTTGTTTATCTGATTGCTTTCTGACTATCTTCTCTTGATGTCTAATAGATATTATAAACTTAAAAATATTTGAAACATTCCTTCTCTCTTCCAAACCTTGCACCAGTCATAATTTGTTTTAAGAAATGGCCAGGCCATGAACTCCAGTGACACTGAAACATTGGAACCAATCTTCAGTGCTCTGTTCCCTTCACAGAAGGGGCTTTATCAGTAAGTCTGCCCCTAAAATCACCAGAAATCCATCCACTTCTTCTCAAACTAATCCTGAATCCATTCACATTCTCTGTTTATACTTCTACTCTAGTCCAAGTCACACTAGTCCTATTCTCTCACTTTGAGTTTGGAAAGTATCCTCCCAATTGGTTTCTTTGTTCCTACTCTCCTATATTATTCACCTACGATCCATTCCCCACTCACCTTAAATGCTGCTGTAACTTTCCCTCAAACTTAAAAAATCCAAAATCTTTACCATGGTTCCCTGTATGAATGGGTACATTCATACATGTCCTCTTCTCCAAGATCATCTTAACTGCTTTCCTCTTTATTCTCTATGCTTTTTCAGATATGCTGCCTGTGGGGCAATTAACAGAAAACTTTTTTAAAAGTTATATTTTTTTTGCCTTTGTTCTTCATTGTTTAGTTATTAGCTTTCTTCACCTTCTTTAATTTTTGGATGTTTACCTTTGTTTGGGTGGCAACACGTCCATGGAATAAATCATAATAAGGCAAGCCTGTCAATTTCCTTTTAATTTCTTTTATATATGTAATGCATTTGGAGTGAGTAACCCAATCTTGGCCAACAAGATGTTAAGAAATATACTGAGGGACTTCTTCTTCTTCTTTTTTTTTTTAAAGATTTTATTTATTTATTTGACAGAGAGAGACACAGCAAGAGAGGGAACTCAAGCAGGGGGAGTGGGAGAGGGAGAAGCAGGCTTCTCGTTGAGCAGGGAGCCTGATGTGGGGCTTGATCCCAGGACCCTGGGATCATGACCTGAGCCGAAGGCACACGCTTAATGACTGAGCCACCCAGGCACCCCATATTGAGGGACTTCTGAGTAGGACTTTTTTTTTTCTCCACGGACAAAACAGAAATGAGGAGAAGAAATATTATTTCTTCCTATCTTGGAAACTGTTATATAAAGAAATTATGTTTTGAAAAATAGCAATTATCTTATAAGAGTATCAGTCTAAGGACAAAAAAAATACAACAAAAACCAATATGCTGGCAGAAAACATTTGGGTCATTAATGGTAAGCGTCTGAATCAACTTGAAAAATTTTGGAATGCAAAATTAAGTATCTTTTCTTGCTTAAGAGACTATAGCAAACATCAGTTGCTGAATAACAAATCATCCTAAAATTTAGTGGCTTAAACAGCAATTTATTGTTGCTCAAGTCTCTACAGATTGGCTCTGTGCTTTTTTTGATTTGGACCAGGCCTGATTGATATTGACTGGGCTCAATCAAGCATCTGTTACCAGTGGGAGATCCTGTATCGTATGAATGGAGGTTTTGGTTCTTGGATTCCTTACGAAGGTGTCTGTGAGGATCGTGATCATCAAGACAGCCAGAAGGAAAGTAGCAAGCACAAAGCCATTTATTAAGGACAGGACACTCTCAAGACGGGAGTGCAGGAGGGCCCAGAGGTGGCAACAGCACCGGGGTTTGGGTGCCTTTTCTTTTTTTGTTTGCATAGGTCTTGGCTCATAGCTAGGGTGATCTCCTACTGAGGATGTTTCCAGTCTTCTAAGGGACTCCTTCTACTGGACAGGAGGGGGAGGTTTTAGCCCTACAAAGTTCTTGCCAGAACTGTCATGGCCATCTTCACCTATGGTGGGAGGAGAGGGGGTCGAAACTGCAATGTAAATATATTATAATGAAGCTAGAGGTTAATTGTAGGACACAGGCTGGAAAGGGAGTGCATGCTCTGCACCTGCTTTTCTTGGTCTGATAATCCCGGGAGGTGGGAAACCACAAACAAGTGTTTACCACTACCCTTTCCTCTAGCTCATATCTAGCTAAACTGCCTACTCTGTCACACCCATGGTCATCTAATAGGTCAGTTGCAGTTCAGCTTAGCTCATCTTGGCCCTTAGCTGTGGCAAATGAACTGAATCAACTAAGTCCCACAGAATTCTTATCCTCCAACAAGCTACCTCAGGCTTGTTCTCATGGAAGTAACAGGATTCCCAAGAACATGAGTTAAGTGTCAAAGTCTGACAGAGAACTGACACTAAGTCACTTGTAACCACATTCTCCTGGCCAATGGATGTTATAAAGCTAGTTCAGATTCACACGGAGGGGGAATAGACTCCACTACTTGATGGAAAGAGTTGGAATATCATATCACAACAGACAGAGAAAGAAAGGGTGGAGGACGGCAATCACTTTTGTAATCAATTTATTATGGTTATTGTTGGCTGTGACTTGCCACAGAATGACCTCATACTAGCAACTTTGTATTTCTTCCCTATTTCTGGTCAGTTCTTTCCTTGGCTCTTTCCATTAAGTGATTCATTACATTTTTAAGTTTGCCATTTAAATGTTATTTCCTCAGAAAGTCTTTCTGTATAATTTCTCAAGTAGCCCTATTCTTTCCATCACCAGTTATTCTATTTCCCTCATTAGAATATAAGCTCAGTGAAGCTGGAGAATTTATTTGTTCATGCCAACATTTTATGTATGTCCTATTTTATGGCAAGTACTCGATGTCTTCTGGTTGGTTGAATGAATAAAAGAATAAATGTACAATCACTGTAATAAGTGGAGTGAATTTTTATTGACCAAATCTGTTTTATGTGTTCAAGAGAGTAGAGTTTATTTTTATTAGTTTAGGAAAAGGTAATGAGGGAAAAAAAACACCATGAATCTCAATCCATTTTGTCAGTCTTTCATCAGTTTGTGTGTGTGTATACATATAATACATATGTATATACATTCATATAATACATATGTGTATATATATATAATACATATACATATAATAATTTTTATATATACATATGAATGCATATATATAATAATTATTTTGACAAATTAGAAATAAATCCTGTGCTTTTCTACTTCTATGATATTGTCTAAACATTTTTCCCTGCATGGAATATATTTATACCATTTCTGATTTTCAATAATTTATCCTCTTTTATTGACCATATCAAATGCCATATCTTCCAAGAAAAGCTTTTGGCTTTCAACTAGGTATGCTGGCTTCCTCCATTAGATCACTCTGCTGCTCGCTTTGTATCTCTATTGTGGCACGTGGCTTACAATGTCTTTTCAGCTATCCTTTATTATGTCCATAGAAATTCTTATGCAAGATTCTGAAAGTCAGAGATTGTCCTATTCTTTCACTTACTATTATTTTCTACATGTATGTAAAACTTATCAATAAATATTTCTTAACTTGAATTAAAGTATGAGATTATTCTGCCATATATCATAGGATAGGTATCTGATTCAATCTTGAAACTAATTGTAAGATAAAATGCAGTTTTATTTTTCTTTATTGAATTTGACTCTGCTACTTATCACTTAAAGTCCCTATGTGACCTCTAAATGAACTGCTTACCTTTTATAATTTTGCAACTATATTCCTTGGGCACATCAGTACAATAGCCTAGATTGTTTCTTCCTATCAATTGTTCAAAGCTTGTTCCATGTCTCTGCTTCTGTTGGCTTTGTCTCCCTCATTGTATCTTATTTCCCATTGTGCTACCTTCCAATCACTGAATTCCATTCCCACTGGCTCAGTGCTGGGATCTCTTTTTTCCCAAGTTCCCAGAACCTTCCAAGATAAACACCTTCAATTACAACCACTCCTCACCTCTTCAACAGAGGCCCCTAACAATAAACAACTTACTCAATACGTAGTTGAAAACTAATTCTCAGATGAGCTTACTGTAACAGAGAACTGGGATGTAATATGGCTTTTACTCTTTGAACTCCCATTAGTTTCCACATTGTAGAGAAATAGACCCCTTAATATTGCCCATAAGTGTAACTTCAGCAGTGTGATATCTAGCAAAGTAATGTTCTGTAATAAATATATTTCATCAGTGTACTAAGAAACTACTTCAATAGCACAGTAAATGAAACACCACTATGATGTCAACTTAAATGAATTAATAAACAACAAACACTTTAAGAGAGACACCAGAACATTTATTTTGTGACTTTGTTTTTTAATTATCTTAAGCCTTATCACATAATCTACAAATTTGTGCTGATGATGTATCTCCTCTACTTGAAGCCTTCGAACGAGTTGGCAAAAGTACCCTTACCAATCATACACATATGGTAATTCTACAGTTGTGTTTTTGAATAGCTGTTTAGAAGACAATCCTGAATTATAACTTAGTCTGACTTAGTGAAGAACTCACAAGTTTGCTACTATATCTTGTCACACTGAATTTTAAAAGCATCTGACCTTATCATCTATAAGATAATCTATAAAATATGAGAAGTGTTGAATGTTCTTTATTTAATATTATACATAAACCACACACTAAAATTCCTTTCATTAAGCAAAAGGCAACATTTTAGAGGCAGGGAATTTTAATTACATTGGCAGGGTTAAGACCAGAAAGATAAAGTGGACATTGCCAGCCCTTGCCTTTAACAGACTAACGAACACAACTTGAAACATAGCTGAGTCTTGCTGTTCTATGAGACAGTGAAGGGATTTCCTCAATATTGAAATATATTAATATAACCAGTCATCTAAATCTAAGATCAGTCTCCTGCAGGTTTAGACATGACATTTACCATCTCTGTGAAAAGCTGAACATTACTAATCAATTCCAATCATATTTTTAGAAGAGGAAAACAATGACAATGACTTGCTGAACCAGAATCACTATCAAAGTTCAAAGAGCTGATCATATTCATTTAACAACAAGCCAATCTTATTTAAATCAGGACTGTCCAAAAGAAATATTCTATCAGCCATTCTTGATCTGAATTCTGTTGTATGAGGCCAATTTAAATATGGGACACAAGTCATGAGACATTTTTGTTTTGTAATAAATAAAACAGTGACCAATTATTACTCCTCTTAGTGGTTTTTTTGAGATAAGCTATCAAGTCTGTGCTTTCCCCTGTCTTCTTAATGCCAGTGAAGACCAGTTTTATTCCAGGGGTGTATTTCTTGGGATTCTCCAAATACCCCATCAGTGTCTCCTCTCCCCAGGTGATGCCTTTGTTCTTGTTGGCATCCAGGTAAGAAAATCCAGGGGTCTGACCTGTCTTTCACCCAAATAAACCATAGAGATTTGGCCCTATCTTGTGCTTGCCTCCCTTTTCCACAGTATGGCACTGGGCACACTTCTGGACAAAAATCTTCTTGCCCTTGTCAACATCGCCCATTTTTAAATCACTCTTTTGTTGCACGTGAAACAAAGAAGTTTGCTTGCAACCCGGATGTCCCACTCTCTCGAGAAACACCAGAACATTTTAAATTTCAATTTGAGTATTTATATAATGTATTTAGAAAAATGTCCCCTTAAATTGTAAGTGGTTTTAAAGTTGAGGAGTTGAAAAGTAGGTTCCCGATATACACAATTCCAAGAAAGAGAGAATTTAGGAATTTCCATGTGTAAATAGACTCCAAACCTAGGCAAAAAGATGAGATTGAAGATGTGCATTGACTTCCTCATTCTGTCTCTTGCCTTCCCTGCCCTACACCCCACACACTGGCCTACATACTTCTCATTCATGAAAAGTCTTCTACTCAGGACCTAATGAAGATTTAAATATATAATAACAATCTTATTTTTCCATGCCATCCAAATATTATTTTGATACAATAGAAAGACAAACAGGTATTAAATATAAAAAAAAAAAAAAAAGATGTACCATGGAAGGATTAACAAGGGCTTTTTTGTATTTGGACAGAGAACTCATGGTTTCACCTCTGTATTTCTCCACAGAGCTCATTGTCTACTTGTCCTATTTATTAGGTGAGAGCTGCAGTGTACAAACCACTTGAAACCCATAGTTGTGCTTTCTTCTTTATTACTAAAAGATGTGTGTGTAAGCATGTGTATGAGAGAGACAGACAGAGTTTGGAGAGGGTAAGAGAAGAGGAAGAGAAAAAAATGTTGAATGACTTTAACAAAATCTACCCCAACATAGTTAAATTGAAATGTCAGAAAAGTATAACATACTATAAACTATATTGTGAAGTTGTGAAAGAATAAAAAATCTATTTTGGAATAATTATTCTCTCTTCCTCCCAACATCTCTCTCTCTTTCTCCCTGTCCCCCTCTTCCTTTCTGTCTCTCTCTCTCTCTCTCTCTCTCTCTCTCCTACACACACACACACACACGCGCGCACACACACACACACACACACACACACCACTCACAAACTGCCATTCACAAAATGGTAGACTAGAATGCCTAGAGTAGATCTGATCATGGTGATATCTTGCTGGTGGTGTTACTGTTTCTTCGAAGTTCCTAGCAGTATCTCCCCTATCCATTGTTTCCCACAGAGCTTGATTACAACCTCTGGGAAGTTATTTATTTTTCTTTCTTTTCCTTGAAGATATCTGGAGCAGGCATAAAGGTCATGGGGCATATATCCTCCATGGGGATAGGAATTTTCCAGCCTCTTTTCTGTCCACAGAATATTGGCAGGCCAAAATTTTAAGTTAAATGATCCCAGTCTCTTTTAATCCAGGGTGGTAGCTCTTTTGGCAGTATAGTTCTGTAAAACTGTAATGGACTTTTGCAAATATTAATTTTATTACAGTAAACTGAATGTCTCATTGTTGCATCCATGATTCTTTCCCATATGCAAGTCTATCGTTAAATTAAATTATAAGTTCATTAAATCATTGGGCTTTCACATAAGAGGTACATCCTTAGTTTCTTTTCTCTGAGCCCTTTTGTCCAAATGAGAAGAATTACTGGGTGTTGCTTATTTAATTGATTTCAACAAGATTACGAAGGCTACACTCAATTTTTTTAATCAAAAGTTAAGTTCTAATTGGCCTTTGTCACTCAAAACATGTCTCAATTTATCTCTCATGAGTTGGATATGAGATAGATGTAACATCTTTTAAAATCCTAAAGTCCCAGAATTTCTGGATTTTCTCTCTTATTTTTTAATATTTCTTGTTAAATGGCCAGTCCCTTTATACCTTATCTTTCTCTCAGAGTACTATTTTCAAATGCAAGTAATAAAGATTGAGGAAGAGAGTAGTTTGTTTTTAACATGTCCGTGCATCCATTTGCTTAATCAATTGCCTTTTAAATGCTTGCAGGTAATCATTTTACCAAATAGTTTGTCTCTGCATTTCATTCAGCCTCTAATGATAAAGTCCTTGCAGCCTAAAGCCAGACACCAAGGCAAAAACCAAACTGTTTAAAAACAGTTTTCTATTTCTGGGTACTAATTTATTAGTAAGCTTTTACTAATCTAAGCTGTGGCATTAACAGATCTGAAAGTTTCAGAATGTTAGTGGGAAAAAAAAAATGTTTACTTCTTTTCTCGTTCCTTGTTAGTTACGAATGGTCTCCTTCCCTGTTCCTCCTCCTCTTTAATCCAGAGTCAGGAGTGAAAGACGCAGCACCTCTAGTAGAACCATGAATTGGCTCTTCAATTTTTTTACTCAGAATTTTCAAGTGTTACTTTCATTCAGGTTCCATTACCTCAAGTGTTGTGGACTGAACTGTGCTCTCTCCCCCCAAAATATTGAATCCTTAATTCCCAGCATGATTGTATTTATAGATAGAGCCTTTAAGGAGGTAATTAAGGTTAATTGTCACAAATGTGGGGGCTCTAATCCACTATGACTGGTGTCCTTACAGGAAGAGAGAGAGACCAAAGAAGCACACACACATAGAAGAAAGGTGATACATGGACATAGCGAAAAGGCAGCTGTCTGCAAGCCAGAAAGAGAAGTCACATCAGAAACCAAACCTGCTGACACCTTGATTTTGGATTTCTAGCCTCCTGAACTGTGAGAAAATAAATTTCTGATGTTTTAGCCTCCCTGTCTGGGGTATTTTGTTATGGCAGCCCGAGCCGATTAATGCACCAAGTAAGTTACATGCTCAAGCCTGACAGCAGTGGGAGGAGGAAGAATATTCTTCTCCAGGAAGTCAGTGGATATTACGTGGTGTTAGGCAGAAATATATGAACCACGTTAGTAGAGAACAGCAATCATTGTGAAGAATAATGCTATCTAGTTTTTTGCTAGTTAATGGTGAAGAGAAGAGGCTGGTTCTAAACGTGGCTCTAGTTTTCATTCATTTGGTGTTTTAATTCTGACTGGCCTTTATCTGAACTAGTTTAACGGAAGTTCTAAGCCCCTAGTATCTGTGAGCTTTTTAATGTAGTAAAAATGATTGAAATAAAACAAAACAAAAAGAGGGTTTAAAAATAAAAACTAGAAAATTATACTTTTAATGATTCAAAAGCAAAATTATTAAGAACACATTTCAAATCTATAGTTTTTAATATGGAACATTAGCTGTGAAAATGTGAATTATAGATACACCTTTGATTGGATTAATGCATGGCATCTCCAATATTAAAGAGTCTTAGATGCTGTGTTCATATTTTAATACTTAATGTGTTGTTACCTGTTCGTAAACATAGGTATGTAAATATCAGTCAGTTATGGTCCTTATCCTTCATGAAAGGTTGATCTTAAAGAAGAGAAAAGATCTTAAATTAAGAAGATTGAATAATAAAAGCAGAAACAAGAGACAGGTAAGATAGATCTTCAGAGGTGGTAAAGATGGGTATTTCAAGAAGAAAGGAATAATGAAAACTAAAGTAAATCATAATTATGCAGCCATCAAAAGGAATGAAATCTTGCCCTTTGCAACGACATGGATGGAACTGGAGGGTACTATGCTGAGCAAAATAAGTCAATCAGAGAAAGACATGTATCATATGACCTCACTGATATGAGGAACTCTTAATCTCAGGAAACAAACTGAGTGTTGCTGGAGTGGTGGAGGGTGGGAGGGATGGGGTGGCTGGGTGATGGATATTGGGAGAATATGTGCTATGGTGAGCGCTGTGAATTGTGCAAGACTGTTGAATCACAGACCTGTACCCCTGAAACAAATAATACATTATATGTTAAAAAAAATCATAAGGCTTTCTTTCACTGATTTAAGCAGAAGTAATAGGGTGCTATTACCTACTCCTCCATCTTAAAAAACCTTACACTGGTTTAATTCAGTTTTACAAATACTTGGGGGTAGGAGTGAGTGGTACTTCTCTCCCCTCCACACACTTTAACTAGGGCATCAGAGTACCACCTGCTTTCTTTTTGTCCTGACCTTCCGGGCACCCTGTGGCATTGAGATGGTAGTTGGTTTAAGGCAGGGGGCATAAGGGGGCCACAAATAGTCTAAATTTAGAAGGCCTAAATGGCCATATATTGCCATATATAAACGTGAGAATGTATATCTGATTATACACTTTTGCTATTTCAAAAGTTGCCTCTAGCATTGAGGGTTGTGGTTTGAAATCTTGGCATGTGAACAGAAAAGGCTTCATGAAACTATTTCAAAAGCATTGCTGAGGTTTAGTAGAAGCTCCAGATTCCTTCCGGATTCTCCAGAGGAATTGTACCTCTGTGTTTATCTGATTTCCATATTAAACTTCCTCAATTGTTTTCTTTTGAAAAAAGATATCCGTCGCTGAAATGTGTTTGAAAACCATGCATGAAACTCTTTAGCTTAACATTCCTGATTTTTGTGATCAGTTTCCTCTTCTTTCCTCCTTGTATCCATCTGAAACAACCTTGAGACATTCCCTTGATTTCATTTGAAATGTTTCCTTTGTCTAGATACTTTCTCCCACCTATAACCTCCTCACTTATATCACACCACTTATCACACTGTCCCACGTTCATTTACTTGACAGTTTGGAGAAAAAAATCCCAGGTGACCATTGAGCAGGGATGTAGGGACAAATCTGATAGTTGGGAACATGCTTCATGGATAGCAAAGAAGGTTTTAGGGTCTAGATAATAAGTAAGAAGTAAATATGTCTTCCATGGCCAATTCTCCACTAAAAGCATTTAAACCTGGATTCAATTGTGAGATATAATTGATGGTTCTAAAACCTCAGGAGCTCAGCTTTGTCTTGGCTATTACGTATATTCTGCCTGACCTTGGCCCACATGGCTAGTAGTTTCAGCCTTGATCTGTGCGGTATTTTATGATTTCAAAGCAGAGGGGCTCAGAGACTGAAAAGTGAGGCTCAGAAAAGTCAGCACAATGTGGTATTAAAAAAAAGAGGAACCTTAAAACATCAATTGATCTTTCTTCCTATCTCTAAATTGAATAGTCACTAAATTATCTCCTGTTTCTCTGCATCTAACTAGAAATAAAATTCTATGGGCTGTATGGTTCTCTGACTAGAAATCTCATTAGAAATCTACAGGCAGAAATCTCTTCTTCATGTCTCTCATTTTAAGCCAGAGTTATTTCTAGCCTCAGTGAAGATAGCAAACAGCTGTTCATCTTCTTTAAGCCCTCCATACATTTCACAACAACTCGATTAAACAGTCCTTCCTGTCTCTACCTTGAGCCGATATCCGATTATATTTTATTATTATTTTAGGATTGGCATTTATCTTATGCAATTAGTCTCTTTTTCATATTAATGCTGTATGTCTCTCCACAAGGAGTTTTGTAGGTCATAACGTAAGCCAGTGCATCATGAAGATGAATTGCTACGAGTAGGGGGAAAAATAGCAAAAAGTAGGATTGACGAATAGCGAAAGAAAATGGTTAGGTCAGGTTAGCTAATGAACCAAGAAAGTGAGAAAATATATTTACAGATTTTTCCCCCCCTTACGCATCTGTAAAGTATCTTCATTAAACAACCTGGGCTCAGTAATGTGTAATAGGGAAAAAAAATGCTGAGAAATATTTTACTTTCCCTAATTATCAATTTCACCCTGGTAACTATCTACTAAAACTACAAATAAAAAAGAACATGATTTGTTTCTCCTACAGTTGGCTGAATATAGTTACATTGAAAATAAGTGCTATTGACATTAACTTCAGAAGATAAAGATCCAAAGCAGTGATTTAACCAGAAAGTGATTAAATTCTGTGGATATATACGATGGGTTCTGTATCTGAAAGATTTTTATATTGACTCTTGTTATGGACCTTGTTCTAAAAGCTCCCTAAATAAATCGCTAACCATAATCTAAGGCAATGGGTAATGGAGATGCTCCTTTTATAGCTCAAGGGTAAAATATTTGTTTAAGAAATAGGTGTGCTAGACTTCCCTGAGACTCTTTTTCCATAATTAATGAGTTGATTAATTATATGTGTACTATGAACGATGGTGTCTGGATAATGATTACTGACCCATATGCAACTCCCAAACCACAGCGAACTTCAAAAATTCAATTACAAGGTCCAGATGCTGTATATTGCATATGTAAACTGTTTCGGGAAGGAAGATTGCATATTAATAACATCGTCTATGTGGGTTATCTCTGCAGCCTAGTGACTATTTTGCAAAAAAGTTCTTGGAAAAAGCAAAAGGTATACAAAAACTGAACTGTTTCAGGTTTATTTCAGTCTTCAGGTACATTATGGCTTCACTCATATTACCATTAGTATTTTATTTTGATTATTGAAATTATCAATTATAAAAATTGATACTTTTGTTGGAGATTTCTGATTTGATTAATATCTTTCAAAGGTAAAAAAACATGCATTCTTGACATCCTAGAAATATTGTGTCATTTTTATGTGCCTAAACTGACTTCCTTCTGATTCTGTAGAGTCCAGAATGGTAACTGGTATTTCTTAGAAAAATGCAAAAGCCAACCCTTTATTAAAAAAAAAATTACAAAACCAAAAACATTCATATCCATTAACTGACATGTACACAAATTACTTTTTTAAACACTGAAATTTAGTAAGTTTTATTATTCATAGTTTTTCATTCAATTTAACCATTTACCTATTACGTTTACCGAGTATCTGCTAAGATCCAGGGTCTGCACTAAGTATCTCACATACAAAGTAAAGCTGCATGCCCTACTTGCACTCAAGGAGACAGTTCTACAAATGATATAGCTAATGAAGAGTCACAGTGGAGCTTACAAAATGTATAGAATGCAGGGCCCTATCCACAGAGATTCTGATTAAATTATATTGAGACAATCCTGGCAATGGGTATGATCACTGTCTGATGATTTTCATGTAATAGTGTCTTAAACATATTTTGAGATAAACCTGCCCAAAGAATAGAGAAATACTTGAACCCTGATGTAGACCCAGCCATCCTTCTTCATGTGGTTACAGAGAGAGAAACACACACATGAGGGGAAACTATCAAAAACAAGTTCACCTCTCCTTTTTTATCCTTTTTTCTCTTCTACTTCAGCTCACATCTAATCTTCTTCCTTTCTAAGGTTCCCTGTTGTTAGCCAAGGGAGTAAGATATTTAGGGTTCCATCCTAGACCAAATGAATTAGGGCCTCTAAGAAAAACAAAGATCTAAGATCTGCTTTTTATTCTTTTATTTTCCTGTTTCTTTCTTGCTTTTATTAATCTGTGATTGGAGAAGCACTGGTCTTATAAAAGAACCTGGCTTGGAATTTTCATAGTGACATGACCTTAGGCAAATCAGTTAAACTTTTTGAGTTTGGGTTTGTTTTTCATCTGTATAAATGGGATTTTCATTAAAGATTCCCTAAGGTTTTTCCAGCTCTAATATTTTGTTGTTGATTTTAATTTTATTCAGCTTTATTCATGTTCATTCTGATGCAGATTCCTTTTACAGGAATCCCTTTAAACAAAACCTTGAGTTCTTTTTTTTGTTGCTGGTTTTTTTTGGGTTTTTTTTGGATCTTTGATAACTTATTTTTTACATTTATTGTCCTTCTCTAAAAATGTATTTTCTCTTCTTTACCATCACTTCTCCCTCAAGTCTTGAAATCAGCTCAGATTGAAAGATATATTAAAGCCCATTGTTTCGTCTCTCTCTCTCTTGCTTGCATTTGATTTTTTCCCTATAGAAGTCCAGAAAAAAATGAAAAATCACAAAATATTTTGTAGTCATTATTTTATATTCTGTTTCTAGAGTTTGTGATTATTCTTCATTCAGTGGAGAAGATATTTCCAAAGATGTCTACCTTTGCAAAAAGAGGATAGAAATTTATTGAGAAAATGAAAATGTGGTGATCAGAGAAAACTGGAGGTTATTCAGCAGGTAAGTAAAAATTCTTTAAACACTTGGGGACAGAGTCAAAGGAATTGCAAAAACTCTTTTTATGCACAGGGTGGCAAGAACTCTTGATGGGATAAATAAATAGAGGCAATAGACAAGAGGATGAGATACCTTATTTGAGGTAAAATAGAATTTCAATTTAGATTAGTATAAAAATTAAAATAATGCTGATTAACTTCGTATATTTCTAGGAAAAAATATAAATCAATACCAAGAGTAAACCACAATAAAAGAAATACACACAATTTGTCCCATTCGATGAGGTGATTGTCCTAAAAACATCTGACCTCCAGAATACCCTTGTCTGCAAGAATACTGACCTCCAAATGTCCTAAGGCTGATGTAATGCCATGAAACAAATGGACTTTGCTTGTATAAATAGGATTTTTTTTTTTAGCAATCCAAACAAAATAAGATTCCCAAAAGCAATCTGATTGATCAATAACTAAATCTATTAATAATGAAGAATTAGCACAACCTCGGCAGCAAGCACTTTCCAGGAATAAGTTGCTGTTCATCCATGGTGTGTAAATGACTCTTCCAAATCTGGTTTAACAGATGTCACAATTTTTTTTTTTCCTTCCTTCTCCATCTGTCACTGACTCAAACTCTCCTTACTCCATTTCTCAGGAACAGCTTTCATCTGTTCTTATTTTCCTTAAATATGTGGTAGTCTTTGTTCATCGACTCAATTTTCCTAAAATATGGTTTTTCTAATGAATTTTACCCAAATTGACATTAAGAGCCTTGGTGAAATTAATGAGGATCTTACGTACAAACACTTCATAATGTTATGAAATGTAATCATATTTACAACAATTTATAAATTTCTTCAGTCATTGTAAAGCATGTGTGTGTTTTGCTTTTGTCATCCAAACAAAGGGCACACCAGGATGATAACCAAAAAAAGAGGAAATTATTTCTGATACAGGATCCAAACACAATTAAGTCTTTTAACTCATGCATATAACAATCACTTTGTCTCAATCAGCTGCTGATTTTCTGTGTTACACAATGAATTACCTTCTTTCAATTATTTTCCAAGAAGCATTCTATTTTTGGCATACAATATTGATTTTCTTAAACAAAAATTCATGAAGGTACATCCTATGCATGCTTAAGATTTTAAATCTACTTATGATTTTTGAGCAGGAACAATTAATTTTGGCTAACTTTGAGGGAACACTGGAATTGACTATAACATCGTTTTTAAACAATTGGTAGAAACTAAGTTATCATACAAACAAAAATACGCATATGCATATGTATGTATGCATTTTTCTTTTTTTATAATGAGAGCAATGGGACTTTACAGCAAGATAAACTTATATTGTAGAAAATAATGAAAATAAGTTTGTATAATATGTGAATTGTAGCATATGAATGTACAGCCTGTTATAAGTGTATAATTAAATGTGTTTAACATGATGGATAATTATTTGTGTAATAAATATGCCTCCCAAAATCCTTCACAGAAAATTATTTTCTCCTAAATATTCTACCACAGTTAACGTATATTTTGCTCACTGAAACAGTATTGTTATTTGTTGTGTTGCTTGTTTACTTGAGTACCTTTTAAACTGTGACACCACAAATAGCAATAGTGTTTCGGTGAACAAAAAAACTGAGACAATAGGGACAACATCTATCTTTTTTATCATTTTATCTCCAATACCTCCTTCCCTTCATGAACGTAGTAGTGGCTTCCTACCTGTTGAAAGGAATGATTGAGAGGCGTGTGTGGTCATGGTGGGTCTTGGCACAGACATGCTCAATCCTAACACCAGCAACCTGGCTCATATTTGCTATGCTTTTTCTTGCAATGGGATAAGTGTTTCAGGAATTTCATATTGTTGAAAGTCCAGTTTATCTACCCTACTACCTCAGACACGAGAACACCATCGACTGTATGTGTCACTGCAGAGAAAGTTTGAGAAAAGGTTGATAGCTTTTCCCTTAGGAAGTAATTTGTGCACTAGTCAGAACAGTTACGGACGGCAGGATAACCTCTGGGAAACTTCCATTCCCTTTTGTGAAGTCATTCTATTTTTTATGTCATGACTGTGGAGGGTCCTACTGCCTCTCAAACTACTCACTAGCCCTTTCTAATTTTGTTACCTCTAAGTCTTTGGAATTTGTCAACATTTCAGGGCATTACATCATTTCCTTATACTTTATACTTGATCTGCTTTATTTTATTTTATTTATTTATTTATTTTTTAAAAGATTTTATTTATTTATTTGACAGAGAGAGAGACAGCGAGAGCAGGAACACAAGCAGGAGGAGTGGGAGAGGGAGAAGCAGGTTTCCTGCTGAGCAGGGAGCCTGATGTGGGACTCGATCCCAGGACCCTGGGACCATGACCTGAGCCGAAGGCAGACGCTTAACGACTGAGCCACCCAGGCGCCCCGATCCGCTTTATTTTATATTATTTGTTACAAACCTTCATGACTACCTGATAGGACCCATCATATTGGATCCTCTACAGTGGCATGATTTTGGCTTAGACAGATTTTAACTTTAAACTGTCTAGTGAGAATATTTTGACAAAATTCTAAGACTTATCTGTAATACTCACATGTTTATCATTTTGGTCTTATATACTGCAAAACTATGTTTAATTCATCAGTATGAGAGTCAGTTAATTAGCTTTAACTAGTTGAATATAAAGTGAAAACTTCTTATCATCTTTAAATATGCTCTTCTTTTCCAGGTGAATTAGGATAAAGCATTTTCTGTTGAAAATCAAAATTATAAACCTGCTATCCATAAAATTACTATTGTATTTGTGGGGTATTTATGCTTGAAAGTACTTGAGATATATTGGGAGATAAATATAAAACCTCCTTTAAGAAACATTTTGGGTCTGAAATTATTCCCAATAGAAAAATGAAACAGTTAATGTTGTAGCATTTCTAATAAAATTATTTTTTATGAGTAAAAGATTTGGAGAAATGTACTAGTCACCTGATTTCCATATTTCCACCAAAATAAAGGATGCTACACTTATTGAAATCATAGTTGTTTTTTACTGAGCGTGTTGCAGTGTTGAGAACTGATTGTATATTTATAAAGCTTTCTGTCTGTGGTTTCTATTCAGTTAGTCTTGAGATCTTTAAAGGCAGGGGCTATATCTGTGTCCCCCATATCAGTAGCATATCCCAATAACTGTTCATTGAATGCTTCTTGTCTTAAATGAGAGGCAATGTACAAGAACATTGAGAAAATGAAAGGGTTGTTAGTTTTAGAAATAGAAAGGTAGAACTGAAGGAATTATGGTTACGGAGGAATGTTACACAGTATCATTTGTAATATCAATTTAACATGTACTTAATGTTTAGTAGGAATGATACATTCTCTTACAGTCATTTTGAAGATAAAGCCATTTTTATTTAATCAGATTCCATAGCATACCACATTTCAGATGAAACATCTTATCTATAAATGTTTCTTTATCATTTGTCATCTTTTATCCCTTATCTTTTATTTTGTCTTTTATGTGGCAACTTGAATGAAGTCACCAGATTTTTTAAAAGATTTTATTTATTTATTATTCGAGAGAGAGAGAGCAAGAGAGAGAGCATGAGTTGGGGGGGGGAGGTGAATAGGGGGAGGGAGCAGCAGAGTCCCTGCTGAGCAGGGAGCCCTACTTGGGTCTTAATCCCAGGACCCAGGGATCATGACCTGAACTGAAGGCAGATGCTTAACTGACTAAGCCACCCAGATGCCCCTGAAGTCACCAGATTTTAGTCATTTTTATGACTAGCTCCTAATCAGTTTACCTGTCCAGTCACTTCACAAATATTGCTTGAACTAAGTTAACTAGATATGTTACAAAATTTAATTAAAATTTTATTTTTTTAAAGATGTATTTATTTATTTTAGAGAAAGAGAGAGAGAGAACATGAATGGGAGGGGCAGAGGAAGAGGGAGAGAGAATCTCAAGCAGACTTCCCGCTGAGCAGAGAGCCCAACATGGGGCTCTATGTCAGGACCCTGAAATCACGACCCTGAAATCACAACCCTGAGATCATGACCTGAGCCAAAACCAAGAGCTGGACGCTTAACCAACTGCACCACCCAGGTGCCCCTAATTAAAATTTTAAAATAATTCATGGACAATCACTTTTCTTTATCTGTTATTTGATATAGAACTAAGAGAAGTTTTCCATTATTTTAGCAGGGCATTAGTCTATAACTTGAATCGAACAGAAAATTATTAAAGAAGAAAGTATTACATTCTCAGAAAAATAACAATGGAATTGGATGCATTACTAAATGTTTTAATCTTCTAGCCCACATTTTATTTTCTTTCTGTTTTCTTACCTTCATACAGATGGTAGACAGTGAATAGAAGACAAAGTTAAGAAACCTTTTCCTATACTTTTAGTAATAATGGCTATTAATCTACTCCATATGTGCATTCAGGTTTGTCTCATTTCTGAAAGCCTACCTTCAGGTTTTCAGGGCACTCCAGATATTTTTGTTTTCTGCCTATCACTTAGCTCAGGTGTCTTCTTTATTGCTTGCGTTTGTCCTTAAGCTCTAGTCAATTATTATTCATGTGGTGCTGTACTTGATCATTTAACTTCCTTTCTCTGTGTCTCAATTTCCTCAAAATCAAAAATTAAATATCAAATACTAAACTGCTAGTCCTAGTCCATGTGTTGCATGTATTCAGTATTTTATGCACTATTACTTGTATTTTCATTTTCTTTCAGAGTAGTAGACCTGATCTAACATTTATATGTAAAGTAAGAAATAGAATAAAAGCTTCAATTGATTCTAGTTACTATAATTAACAGAATTGTCAAAGTATTTTCCCAGAAAGTTAAAAATATGACTCTCCTGTGAACATGCTATAAGCACATTTAAAGATTGCTTTCAACTCATTGATTAATGAGAGAATCAAGAAAAGGTGAAACTGGTTCAAAAAACATTTTGTGGAACTGCATGTAAAGATGTTTTAGGGGAAAAATGTTAAAGTAAGATCAGAGGGATAAAATACAAAAACTGTTAATGTCCTACAGAGTAATAAACTAATCTTTGGGATTTTCTTTTCTACTGAGAGAAATCTGTAAGTTCACATGTAGCTTCACATTGCAAAATTTACATAGATAAACATTTCTTGCAGGTGTGTATATAAAGCAATGTCCCCAGTGAAAGTTCCTTCTATAATGTCTTAGCATTTTCTTAAGTTTTTTAACAATTTGTTTTAACACAATCAATAAATTCTTAAATTGGGCCTAATAAAAATACAATGTCTGCCTTTTCCCCAAGTGTCTATTTAGAATAGATGTTAACTACTTCATCTAAAAGAAAATAATTATCATGGTTGTCTCTCAGGGTTGTGAATGACAGACCTGGATCTCAAAATTAAAATGGCAAAGCAGAAACTGACACCAGAATGAAAGAACACATCATTAAGACAGTCAGGAATTTTATAGAAGTGTAGGGGAGAATGACTTTTTCTTTCTTTTTTTTGTTTAAGATTTTATTTATTTATTTATTTATTTGAGAGTGAATGCACGTAGGGGGAAGGGCAGAGGGCAAGGGAGAGAGAGAATCTCAAGTAGACTCCCCCCTGAATGCAGAGCCCGATGCAGGGGTCCATCTCACGACCCTGAGATCATGACCTGAGCTAAAATCAAGCGTCTGACACCTAGCCGACTGAGCCACCCAGGTGCCCCAAACTTTTTCTTTCTTACCTACTAGGTTCTTTGACTGGTCTAATAATTAAATGGACATAAGACAGTTTAACAGGGAAAAAAAAAAAAAATTTGTATGTATGAGGGCCCCAAAAACATGAGCTCAAAGAAATGACCAACATAGGCATAACATTCATTTTAGAGAATGAATAATTTCGTGAAGACTTCACAAGACAAAGATGTTTAGGCTTGGGGTAGTAAATTAGTGAGGAAGTCACAAGGTTTGTTTATGTAGCCTTCCTGTCCCTGCTTTCAGGGGGACAAAGGAGTGTCAGAGTGTCCTTGTACCTGTTTCTTAAATACTTTTAATTCAAAATAACCAATATGCCAAAGTGGCATATTTTGGGGTGGCATTTTTGCTTCCTTTCATCTCTGTGGAGGAATGTTGGAGAAGCAGTTGGTCAGTACAATATACAAACCTTGGTAAATACATAATAATAGATCAGATCTATATAAGGAATTTTGACCAAAAAAAAAAAAAAAAAACACAAAAAAAACTCTTTACTAGAGACTTGGGGATAAGAGGAATGTGCATATGAACACAATCTCTTACTGGAATCGCTTTAATCTCACTATTCCAATAGAATCTATTGACTGGCTTCCCAGAGCATTGTTTATCAAGGTCAAAGCTAGGCTGCTGCCAAGTATGGCATTCCACACCAGGAAGGCGGTGTGTAAGTCAAGCCCTACTAAATGGCTGTACTAATAAATATATTTAAATGCATCTACACATTTAGAAACATAGTATCCTGTGTATTTATTAATTGTTTCGAGGCCTTAGAGCTTGTGCCACTAAATTTTAGAACATACGATTTCTTCTGTATTACTGAATCTAGAAAGAAAAGAATATAAAAATTATGAAAAAGTGAAATAAAACATTTTATAGTATAAAGTAAAAGGAGGTATTATATTAAATTTGGTGTAGTTTGGGACAGGTATGTCATACCTAGTTTAGTTGGATGCCCTGTTCCGCTTCATTGCCTGTATGTTACCATAATTAGAGGTGACAGTGTGGAACATTTTAAGTCTTAAAAAACTTAAATCAAAGTAAATTCTTTACATATCAAGCAGGGAATTCCAAGTCAAGTGGTTCCTGTTATCAAATACAAGTGAAGAAAATCCTAAGTACCTTGGAAAAGGGAAAGCTCCTAACCAAACATTGTGCTATTGTGGTACTTTAATTATGTCAAGAATTTATAGTTATAACAGTACTGATTATTTCAATGTTTAAAATATACAAGCAAGTTCAAGAAATCATTTTAAACCTAACAGGCTTATGTGAAGTCCTGCTACATAATCAGACTTGGAAGTGGTAAACTGTAGATTTCAGTGTGATGTTGATACTCAGTCTTTCCCCCAAGGCTTTCTTTGCAATTTTGCTTGCTTGAGAATTTTCATCATATATAGGTAAGTAAGCATTTAGAGGATTTTCACTTGGGATAATTCATTTTTATAGTCAGACTCAGTATGTGTGCAAGGATTGACTATCTAGTCTGACATTATCAGAAGTGAAGAAATGTTTTTATTAGCCAGGGGTTAAGCTCCATAAAATCTTTGTTTCAAATACATTGTGAGTCACTACGCATTTCCTAACTACGCTTAACATATTGTATTTTTTGGTGACATGTTCAGTGTAAAAAAAAGTATCTTCTATCCTATAGATCCAAATAAAAGATTGCTATATATCAGAGCAGAAAATTAGTGGTTAGTTCATCTGTTAGAATATTTGCCAGTGACAAGGCTATTTCTATGTCTAGACTGATTTTACATGTTAAAAAATAAAATATTACAACCCTTTCCACTGGAGGACAGTTTTAAAAATAAATGTATCCTACTGATGCCATTAGTTGAAATATTAACTACCAGGTGTTAAAAATGAGATCTGGAAGAACTATACAATGTTAGAACTAAAAGATATTTTTATTTTATTTTATTATTATTTTTAAAGATTTTTATTTATTTGAGAGAGAGAGAGAGAGCACAAGCAGGTGGAGTGGCAGGCAGAAGGAGAAGCAGTAGGGAGCCGGATGCCTAGCTCTATTCCGGCCGGGAATCTGGGCTCATGATCTGAGCCAAAGGCAGATGCTTAATTGACTGAGCCACCCAGGCGTCCCAGAAGAGATTTTTAAAAACATTGAGTGCATTCTGTCATTTTATTTATTTATTTTATACTGGAGTGAATACACATTTAAGCAGGGACAAGTAAAGAAAATTTCCTAAAGTAGAAATTGAAAAGATGGATATGGGAATCTCTACTAGGTAGGTAGATCTGAATAAATTCATGACTCATATCATGAATTTTAATAACTAGGCTTATGACTTTTAAAAAGTAATTATTAAAAAGAATACAGTAATTTTTGCTCCCCCTATGCTCTCTTGTGTTGACTTTGCTTTTTTTTCCTTTTTTTTTTTTAATTATGTTCATTTAGCCACCATATAAGTACAGCATTAGTTTTTGATGTAGTGGTTTTTTCATACTTCTAGTTTTAGATGCCTTTCATTTTCATCTGATGTTCTTTCATCTTCATCTGATGTTCTTTCCATAATATCTCGTGTTCTGAAACGTTATTAGTTATATTTCATCTGTGGTAATATATATCTCAAGACATTTAGTTACCTAAGATTATATGATTGTAATTAGTAGACTGGAACAATAGTGTCAGCATCTTGATTCCTAGTCTCCAAGCTGTTCCCTCAGACAATATTGAGCATTTTATTAAGAATTGGAGAGAGTTGCAGGGTAAAGAAAAGACTTGAAGATTAGGCCCAGGGCTCCATGTAACAGTGTCACAGTTTGAGAGTATTAGAAAGAAACTTTTGGGCGCCTGGGTGGCTCAGTTGGTTAAGCGACTGCCTTCAGCTCAGGTCATGATCCTGGAGTCCCGGGATCGAGTCCCACATCGGGCTCCCTGCTCAGCGGGGGGTCTGCTTCTCCCTCTGACCCTCTTCCTGCTCGTGCTCTCTGTCTCTCATTCTCTCTCTCTCAAATAAATAAATAAAAAATCTTTAAAACAAAAAAAAGAAAGAAACTTTTGTGTATGGAAGCTAATTGGCCCCATGGTGGTGTATGGCCCTCATGTTTAACAGTAGTTGCCCTACATAGCAAGATTCTTGGGTGATTATCTTGTTTTGAGATTAATTGACTTCATTAATTTATTAATTTGTTTATCTTTATTGAACTTTTTTTTTACTATTCTGAACTATGTTACATATGAAATATTGGGAATTCATTTTAAAAAATCAAAGTAGACTAACAGCTGACCGGAATTCCATATGATATTTAAGAGTAACAGAGAAGTTCCTTATTAAAGAAGGATCTAAAATATCAGAAATAAATTTAATGAAGTTCACGGTCTTTTCAGAGTATGTGGACTTGAGAAGAAAAGCTTAATTGAGCCAAACAGACCTAAAATAAAATGGTGATTTTCAAGTTTCTTCTTCCTCAAAGATTTTTCTAGTCATCTTTTGTGTGCATCCCTAGCTTCAGTCCATTACTTGCAGTGTGTTACTCTAGTCATCTCTTCCTTGTTACACTATCCAAACATACTTATTGATATGTTTTTATTTAATTAACTTACTATTTATCGTCCAAGGTCATAGCCTTCTGAAGAAGGCTTCCTACATTAGAGCCACGATGCACTTCTTTTTATCCTAGATGAGTGTACTTTCCATCTATTCCCACATCTAAGATAATAGGCGGCCTTGCCCTGAAGCTAAAATGTCTTCTTACATCATAAGCCAAAGAGCCAGGGGAAAAAATAGATGAACTTTTAATATTGAGACTATAGGGTTCACTAAGCATCTAAGATTCTTATATAAAATGTAAATTCTGGAGTCAATTCAGATTGGAATCCAGATTCTAACACATACTTGCTATGTGATGTTAATTATAAAGATATTCCTGGAGACTTAATCATATCTAAAAATGTGGGGATATAATATATGTTAAGAAAGAAAAAAAGAAGAAGAATGTAGCAGGAGGGGAAGAATGAAGGGGGGGGAAATCGGAGGGAGAGAAGAACCATGAGAGACGATGGACTCTGAAAAACAAACTGAGGGTTCTAGAGGGGAGGGGGGTGGGAGGATGGGTTAGCCTGGTGATGGGTATTGAGGAGGGCACGTTCTGCATGGAGCACTGGATGTTATGCACAAACAATGAATCATGGAACACTATATCTAAAACTAATGATGTAATGTATGGGGATTAACATAACAATAAAAAAATAAAAAATAAAAAATAAAAATAAAAATGTGGGGATATAATAATATGATGGCAAGTACTGTTGTTTTATCTGCTGAGATAATGTATAAAAAGTATCTAGCACAGTGTTTAAGATACAGTAAAAGTTCAATAAATACTGGGTATTCTCATCACTAATTAGTATTTTACCCTATAGGTATACTATAGTTTTGGAAAGTGTATGCAGTAAATGTTCAGCATCTTTTCCCTACTTTTCTGGTGGGGAATAACCCATTTCTAAGTCTCAGCCAATGAGGTTTGGATGACTTTGATCAATCCTCAAATTTCAGAAGTTGTCTCATGACCCAGATCTGACCAATGCATGCCACCCATCTGGTTGTGACTGACTGGTCCAGATACAGATCTGACCAATGCATGCCACCCATCTGGTTGTGACTGATTGGTCCAGATACAGACATGTAGCCCAAACTAAGCATGAGTGTAATTCCATCTGTGTCCTAGATGAGAGAAATAAATTGCTGACAAAATTAGTTTATTTTCTGTCCCTAAAACTAGCAATAATTCATTGTGTGTTCTAGAGTTGTTTTATATCAGCTTATAAGTTTCAACAATTAAATTTTTAGGAATATTGTGATGTGGTTGTTGAACACAATAACTATTAAATGTAAGAGTACGTTAATTTATAATTAAGTAAATTATATTTTATAAAGGTAATAATTTCTCAAAACAGCACTTCCTAATCATTATACTACCTTTTCTTGTTACCTATGCTGTTGAAACTATTTATGTCTATTACATTTGTATTGTGATAACAGTCTATAATGGTGAGCAAAAGTGCGTTTCTCTCCAACTTCATGTTTAGGATCTCAGGTTGTAGCTTGTAATTCTGTCATGAAGAAGGTATTCACACCATAGAAATAAGCAAATACTGCAAATCAGAGTTTTGATATATTATTTTGTAACATCTAGAGTTAATAAAATAATAAGGAAGATGTTACTAATGCGCCTGGGTGGCCATCTTCCTGCTCAGTGGAGAGTCTGCTTCTCCTCTCCATCTGTGCTCTCTCTCTCTCAAATAAATAAATAAAATCTTTAAAAATAAATAAATAAATTTCACTTTCATTTTATACTTCACATAAATTAAAATAGCAACCATTCATATTGGGACTATAACAGTTGACTAATTGCAACCAACTAGTTATAGACTTAAGGGTTTAGCAAAAATTAACAAAATGCTCTCTGGAAATCAATTGGTTGTATGGAATTTATAATAACTGACACATACATTTTGTCATTTGTCAGTTGTGTGCTATGTATCTTTATATTAGTAAAAAATAATAAATTTATGTAGTATATATTGGCATCGTTTTATTTTTTCAGAGCTAGTTGTTAAATATTTACTAGCACACATAGGTTATATTCTAATCATTAAGTTATTTTAGTAGGATTTCTAACATAGGTTCCTGAAACAGACAGTTAGTTGTACCTGTAATAGCTGTTGCGAGTGATAAATTCTAGCATGTGGAATTAGATTAATTGATTGAAGTGGGATGTGAGACAGGAAATAGTCTTTTATTTCCAATGAAGAAGTTAACATTACCTATGAAATGAAATAGCTTATTGAACAGTCACCTGCTAAAGTTTAGATATCATCAGATCTTGTTCTTAATAAAGATGTTCTAATATGTCTATTATAAAATATCAGACTGTTTGTAAAAAGGAAAAATATATGCCTACCAAGAGAGCTTATATCAAACCAGGTGAAAATCTGATAACCATGTAGCTTATAGGGTTGGGAAAGCTTAATTCTACATTTTAAACTAAAGATTATATACAAGGAAAGTCAGAGAGGACACAGATACAACTAAAAACAAGATTGGGATCTGGGAAAATGTGGTCCTCTTCCTCCTTACTAGTTCATCCTGGTAACCTTACACCCATGCCTGACAAAATGACAATTACTCAAACTTTATGGAGCCGGCTTCTGGGAAACAACAGGAGGTAAGAACAGATTAGTTGTACCCTCTTTCTGGCCTAATATTTCACATTTCCCTAGGACAGAGAAAAATAAGGTCATGTATACAATGGGGCAAACAGAAATCAAGTGGTCAGAACTTCACATTTTTAAGGTGTTGAATTTTAAGAGAAACCACAAGTCTGATCAACAAAAGCCTATTATTGCCTAACTTCTAAGACAAATTATAGGACTAGAATCAGAAACCTGTTGTTGTTGGTTACTACAGTATGGCACATCTCAGGAAGAAAACCTTACTTTTACCTTTCCAAAATATGATCAATGAAAACCAAAGACAAGGTGGTGAATCTCCTCAGAGAGCAGACTCAGGGTCTGTCATACTAGCTGACCAAGAAACAAATTTCTCCAACAGGCAAGGAGTTCAAGGAGGATACAGTCAGCACTAGGAAAATGTGATCATTCTGTGTGTCTTTCCCTTCTTCCCTTTGACAAATGGGAAACTTCATTTCAGATAGTTTATTTTATTTATAATTATTTTAAAAATATTTTATTTATTTATTTGAAAGACAGAGAGAGAGAGAGAGAGCACGTGCATGAGCCAGGGAAGGGGCAGAGGGCCAGGGGGAAGAAGACTCTCCGCTGAGCAGGGAGCCTGATGACGTGGGGCTCAATCCTAGGACTCCGGGATCATGACCACAGCCAAAGTCAGACACTTAACTGACTGAGCCACCCAGCCTCCCCATAGATTTTATTTATTGTCTCAAAGTAAGACTCTCTATTTTATTATAGGATTAAGTAATCAGTTGATGGAGGATAACCACACACATATATATACACATGTTCATAAATACAACTATGTAGCATGCATATGCATATCATATATATCATAGACTATTACATACATACAATTTACAAAGCTGTCTTTTTTAGGAAAGTAGATTCTGTTCTACAGAAGATATATGCAATTTGCTTAAAAAATGGTAAATACAGATATGCAAAATGGGAACAGTGAATTTCTCTGTGCAGGATAGAGAAGATAGCTTGAAGTTCTGGGATAGAAGCAGGAAGACATTTCAGATTATATTAGATAAGAGCACAGAGAATATGAAGGAAGAAAAAAGACTGGGAGGAGAAAGGTAGTATGAGTTTGGAATACCAACCACAGGAGTTAAAATTTCCAGTAACGGGGTAGATAAAGGAGCTTATATGAAGAAGAATCTTTAATATTCATATCACAGTTATTTCTATAACTATGACATCTTGCCAATGTTTTCATCTCTCTGATCTTCAGTAAGTTTTATAAACACAAATGTCTTTATGTGTGCATGTATGCATGTTGGCGTATGTGTGTAAATTATTATATGTAAATCAAGTAAGAGACCATACTCAGTTAATGTAGTGAGATAAAACATCCAGGGAAAGCTAATAAAAATGCAACTAATACAATTAATTAATTTAGCAAAAGCAAGAGTCCAGGGACAGAGATTAAAAAAAAAAAAAATCAAGACCCTTCACATTTATAGAAATTTGGGCAAAATTTTTCTATTCCACAAATGTGGAAAATAATGTATGAGTTAAGCATTTCGACTCGATAATTTATACATAAATCAGGCCCCAACAGAAACCAACAGTATGCTGAGAATAGCATAATTCACCAAGGGTTTCTTTACAAGGGTGTGGGCATGGGAAAGGGCAGGGGAGAGATACCACAAAAGATAGTGAAATAACCAGTCACTTCTTAGTAGCCACTTCCTTACCACCACTAGGTCTCAAAATCAGCATTAAAACATCCTGTAGAGTCTGTGTTTTGTTCCTATCAATGATTGAAGGACACAGCTTTTAGGGAAGAAGGAAGGGGAATTGATATTCTCACCTCAAGCTTTATCCTTTAGATCTCCCGTTAGAGCTCCCCCCAAATCAGAAGTCAGAGGACACAGAAGCCATCTTATCTATAAAGGTCAACATCTGGATGAATAAGGTGGGACGGTGAAATGTGGGACATGGATTTGAAAGGGCAAATAGAAGGTGTTTTTCACAATTTAAAAACATTAGCTTCTATATGGGTAAAGTTTCCAAAAATATAGACAGAATGGTCTCTCTGAAGTAGCTAGGACAATGTCTGGCTTGCAATAGATGCTCAGAAAATATTTGTTCCTTTCCTCTTTACATACTTAAAATTTGTTTTTGCAATAAGAATGCATGAGTAGAAGCATCAAGGCCCCTTTTCTCAGAAGAAAACTTTAATATTAATATATTAAAAGAGCTCTGCAGCTGGGGGCTGTGTAGATTGTTATAAGACACAAACTACATTAACACTGTTAACTGAACTATGTATGTAACTCTTTGTATACTTAAATTTTTGGTGCTCCTTTTTCTTTTATATACCCTTTGGGTGGCATTCAAATCAGAGTAAAAAAAATGTAAAAAATATGTATTTTTCAATGCTGAGGAGCTTTGGCAAGGAAAATAGCAATGGTGGGTTCCTACAATGTCCTGTGTCATTGATTTCACCCTGTCAAAGGGAAGAGTTGCTCAGGGATCTCAGCTAAATCTCATATATAAATAGCACTGAAAATGAAACAATCAAATTATTAATGCCAAAGTCAAACAGAATCCACTAACAATTAAAAGGAATAAGGGCTTTACCACAAAGATTTCTTTTTTATTTCCTAAAAAAGATTAAAAAAATGATTGAAGGGGTGCCTGAATGGCCTGGTGGATTGAGCATCTGCCTTCAGCTCAGGTCATGGTCTTGGGGTCCTGGGATCGGGCCCCACGTCGGGCTCCCTGCTCAGTGGGGAGTTTGCTTCTTCCTCTGCCCTTCCCCATTGCTCATGCTCTCTCTCACTTTCTCACTCATGCTTTCTCCCTCAAATTAAGTAAATAAAATCTTTTAAAAAATTGTTTAAAAAATTGATTGAAAACATAAAAGCATAGTTCACATATATCTAAAAAAAAGGAAATCTGGTGCCTTAAAGAAAAAATCTATATTGATATTTTGGTGTATGTTTTCTCCAGAAATAAATGAAAAATAATTTTACAAGACTAATTTGCCAGAAATGTTAAAATCCAGCATCATAAAATTGTTTTTGCGGTGAGGGAGGGAGAGGATGGAGTATATTGATAGATTTACCTGTGTACAATTATCAGGACTAGAATGATAATGATATGAACAGAATGCCTCCAGCCAGAGCCACTGGTATCACAAATGTCTGCTTACCTCAAAACAATATAAATATATTTTATTTAAAATAGTATACATCAAATGAATTCAACAGCTTCCATCTTGTTATCAATTACTTCATAAAAAAACAAACAAAACAAAAAACCCTCAACTATTTAAGTAATGATATACCATCAACCAAATGTGTGCTTCATCTTTTTCATATCAACAATAATCACTATTAATTATTCATCTTTTTATAGCTGTCATTTAATTTTCTGGCAGAGTTTTCCTGGAAAGGTACTAGGGAATCAAGAATGCTTTTCAGTACTGGTACTAAAGAAGAAGGACATCATAAAGAAAAAAAGGGTAACAGTGGTAATAATAATACATTTTTTAGAGTACAAAAATAAAATCAAAAGAAATAAGTGGATTCACGGTGGTTGTTATGTAACAAAATGTACAGCTAAGAAGTAAGTAAAGTCTTTGTTTTGTTTTGTTTTTTAATTTGTCTACCCCCTTGCAACCTCTTTTGCTTCCTGTAAAACGCTGCATTAAGGATTAGCATTCCTAGGAAAAGAAGATGTTGTACAGAGTTTAGATAGATATCTGTATGATTTCATATCTCATTTTAAAAGAGAGCGTGCCAAAGATCAATAGAAGTGCATGCCTGAGGGAATCTGATTGCATCAAACTGAGCACCCCAGAGTTGGAATGATGTTCACAATCAGCCACCTGTGTATGTCTTATTCTGGAACAGACTGGTGAGAAGGTGGTCTGGAAGCATGGTGGGCAGTGAGTAATCCCATCACAATAAGTACTTGCAATTAAATAAAATATTACTTTTACTATGCTGCATGTATTTGTTTGTTTGTTTGTTTTATATTGCCCAATTATCATACTAGCATAGTCTTTAGTGAGAGAGGTGCAGGTCAATATCCAATTTTTTACTTGTGGGTGATCAGTTGGGATTTTATTTTTTTTTCCTGAAAAATAAACATTTTTATTAATTAACTAATATAATACTACTTTTACTCTATTTTTGGCTGCATACTCTTTGTTTTTCTGTTTGTTTTGTTTTGTTTTTAATTTTATTTTATTGTTATGTTAGTCACCATACATTACATCATTAGTTTTTGATGTAGTGTTCCATGATTCATTCTTTGTGTATAACACCCAGTGCTGGAACAGTTATGTCTCAACTCGTATAGTATGTATTCTACTTTAAATATTTTTGAAAACCAAATTTTTTAAATATATTGAAAACCAGCAACATGTTCACAACATTGTGAACCAGAACATGGTAGGTAGGTGGTATGTGAGACTTCACATTAACTCACAGCTCAATAAGATTATAAACAAGTGTGTAGGAATCTGAAGAGAGTGGCGAAGTGGATATCTTGGCAACCTGGTGGTTAGGGAATGAGATATAAGTAATTCTTGTTTCAATTACCTATGTTTCCAACCTATTCAGCAAAGAGTTAATCACAGAAGAAATGGGAGAGAGAAAATGGGATCTCTTTTTATTGTTTAGTATTTATTTCTGCTTGATTCATAGAATAAAAATATAGAAAACAGGCTTTCAAAAGGATACTTGGTAGAATATAATCTAGCTTGCATTAAATATGAAAAGCTAACTTGACATTAAAATTATGTTTAATCTAAAATGATTTCCATTTAGGGAATTTTTTAGATGGTTTAAGGAATTAATATATATCTGTATATAATTATAACACTAATTATATGAGTCACAGAGGTAAATTCTGCTTAAACAAACTAAAGAAAAAAAAATCTGATGTTTTGTTTTCTTGCTTTGCAGTTCAGTCCTTTTATAATTGAATTTTCATCAATGTGAAAAATACGTTTCCACAGACTTTTTAATTTAAAAAAAGTGATGTGATTCCACTTTTTAGTCACTGATTTAAAATATGTTTTTGAGGGGAAAAACAAGTCTTATTTTTCACTCAACACAGTATTTTCTTCTTAAAATTGTAGTTCTAGTCTGATATCCCAGGAGACACTTTTCATTCAAATATCTTCAAGTTTGGCAGTACCAATCCTGAAATACCTGAGACTGAGGATTTAAAAATTTCTGATTTTGAATAGACAATTAATTGTTTTTATTTTTTTAATGTCCCTTTTTAACATCCAAAACTTATTGCTTTGTGAATTCTTTGATGAAGACTGAATGCATAATGCATGGCTAAGCTTTCTTTGGACAGGTAATACCTCCTTTTTGATTGATTAAAAGGAAGGAATGCAAAATATTAGTATAACATTAATTGAAATATAAATATTTTAGTTATTTGATAACCATTATAAAATTATTTATATATGAAATTGAAACAATTTCAGAGCACAGATTTTACTGATCACAGAATTTGTAATGCATTTTGAACTCTGCAAAGTATAAAAATATTAGCTTTCCAGAAAATCAGATATGTCATTGAGAATTTCATATAATATGCTGCCTTAAGAAGAGGTAAAAGCCCCTGACATTGTTAAACGCTGCAAAGACAGAAATAACAGCTGGTACTAATGCAAATTGGCCAGAGTTTGTTGATATAGATGAACATGGACAGATGGTTTTCAGTAAGCAGTATCATCATTGGTTTCCTATTTAACAGAAACGAAGGACTGTATATTTATGATGGCATACAAGAAATCAAGAGAATGAAGCTGTTCAATTTTCTTCTATCACTTTTCTTCATCAAGTAGAGAAACTACTATGAGAGTAACTATTGGGTGCTTACTACACATTGTATTGTGGAAGTTGTCCATTCTGACTATGTTATCTTACCCACAATCATTGCCCACTACAGTTTTTTTTTTACCCTTATAGTGAATGTGGTTGCCCTTAGTTTTTAAAAGGCTTAAGTCAGAGACAGAGACAGAAGAAGGAGTTGTGTTATTTGAAGGTTGTGAGTGCAAAATAGGGGAAACTAGTGTATGCTAGTATTTTACTTAGACTTATCTGGGTAGTCATTCAATCAGAATGGCTATTCAGGGATAAGAAGTGCTTGGTGGGAACAGAGATCAGTAAGACAGAATACATTTCCAAAAACAGAAGAAGGAGAAGAAAATATAAAGCTCTGTGGTAGAAACCCAGGAGAGAAGATAGAGGAGCAATGGAATAGGAAGATAGATCATTCTGGGAAAGTCTGTTTTATCCTAAACTGACTTTTAAGTATTTACTTGCATGGAAACATCAGAGAGGGTCAATAGCAAATATGAAAGTCTTGGTAAATACACAATTAACATTCTTCAGATGACCTTTTTAAACCAATTCCAATTTAAGGTAGAAGTATCAAGACTCCCAACAAGTCTGTAAGAGATCATTGCTACTCACAAAATTTGAGAAAAACAATAATTCTAGTTTGTACTTTCCAATAACTAACTGGTAGTATCTTTCCTATAGTTCAGTAGGATCAGTTTCAAGGAAAGACGTTATTATAAAACAAAACAAAAAAAAGTTACCATTTTAAATATGTTATTATTTAATACATTTTAAATACATAATTTGTATACATTTAAGTACATAATTTTGTAAATGCATTATTATTTCATATTACATTTGTGTATGCTCAAATATAATAAACATGCAAATTGAACTACTAGCTGTTGCTTTAGGAATAATTTGGTGGCATGTAGGTGATACTCTTTCTCCTGAAAGGTAATCACAATAAAATCAATTAATCCTTAACTCAAAAGAAATGTGAAGAAGATCATCAGGATGTGATTACATTTCCTTTATAATGACTTCAATCAAGACGTAACTACACTGCTGAGTGTAGCTGAAATCGCATTAAATTACAATTTACTTAAGGAGATTCAAGGGTCCTTAAATTTTCAAAATATAAATAAAATCTAACTCAATATTAAAACCCTGATTTTCAACAGAAACTGTTTTCACAGTGTATTAAAAGGATTAGAAATACTACAATTACCTAACTTAAGCCTGCTCCAGTTAAATATTTTTCTGAACCAAGAAACCAGTAACACATAACATTTCTGCATGTAACATCCCTACAAGATCATTCTAAATATGCCACATTTAAAATCACTTAAATCTTATTCTTGCCACCAATGGACTAGTGAAACTGGAAATTTGAACCATATCCTCATTTTTCAAATAATGAACCATTGATTTTTATAGTAGTTAACTTTAAGATTGCTCTATCATCCATTTCTCTGAACTTTTTCTTTTTCCATTTTCCTTCTGAAGTCCAAAGTAATCGTGTAGATGGCTACATCAACTTTGAGAGCAGACCTAAGGAAGAGGTTTAAGGAGTGATCAGTGGACAATTATCCTGGTTCCTTTTATAAAATTAGAAGACCTTAGTTTTTTTTAAGAATTGTTCCAAATCTTATTGATATTTGCATGTCTTATTTATACCCTGAACATGAAAACTTATATATATTTTTGGCTTTCTACAAACTATATTTTGAGTTCTTTTTGTACCATATCATATTTATTGTTATATATGACAAGACATTTGAGAAGGAGTGACATACAACCCTTACTCTTTCATTGTTTCTCACAAAAAGATTATAGTGACAAGGAAGATGAGAAAAAAAAAATGCATATGTAACATTACTAAGCTGTGTTCTAATCCTGATTCTACTGCTGACAATAATTTTGGTCTCTCTTTGAAGGAGAAGATACCTGTGGCAATTTTTAAATGTGGCTGTAAATACTTTGAAAGTCCTCACATCAAGGGGTGGGCACCATGTGTCTTTCCCCTGAAGTCAGACCAGCTTGTGGCTTTAACCAATAGCATATGGCTGAAGTAATTCTGTGTGTGAATTCTGAAGCTAAGTCATAAAAGGCCATATGCCTACTTCCTAGAACACCCATTTTTGGAACCTTCAGCTGCCAAGTAGCTCAACTACTTTTTTACTTCCATGCTGTGAAGAAGTCTAGCTACATGAAGAAGCCATATTCAGACCCTCTTTGTCAACAATTTTGAACCCAAACTTTGAGTCATCCCTGCCCAGGTGCCAAAAATATAAGTAAAGAAGCCTCCAGCTAATTCTATCACTAGCCATCCAAGACTTTTCAGAGGCCCCAGAATTTGCAAACTGTGGTAGAGTCACTGCCATGTCCAAATCTCTGATCTGCAAACTTTGTAAGGATAAGAACATGATGGTTGTTTCATGCCACTAAATGTGAAGTTTATTAAGCAGCATTAGATAACAGAAATAATATAGGTGAAATGTTCTTTCTTCCACAATTTGGCAGACTTGTCATGAAGGGAAAAGAAAAGAAAATGTAGCACTGAGCAAGCCTGAGTACAATTTAATATCTGTGCTCTTTGGCAAGCAATATATAAATCATGGGTGATTTTGTAGTCTTATGGTAGAATTAAGTGAAACAATATAGTTGAAACAAGCATGTATTAAAAAAAAAAACTTAAGTTTTCTTTTTACTTTCCCTTATTAAAAACATTTCACTCTGGGGCGCCTGGGTGGCTCAGTTGGTTAAGAGACTGCCTTCGGCTCAGGTCATGATCCTGGAGTCCTGGGATGGAGTCCCACATCGGGCTCCCTGCTCAGTAGGGAGTCTGCTTCTCCCTCTGACCCTCCCCCCTCTCATGCTCTCTCTATCTCATTCTCTCTCTCAAATAAATAAATAAAATCTTAAAAAACAAAACAAAACAAAAAAAAAATTTCACTCTGTTTTATTAAAGAAGTAGCATGTTGCCTTGAGATAAGGTCAAACTATATAAATTAGAAAGAAATTATTTCTGTTTGTGGGAATTAAGGGAAATATCATTGAGCAGGAGGTATTTGTAATGCAGTGATAGACATAACAAAAATTTCAATTCAGTTTAAAAAATAAAATGGCTGTATGATAGGAGGGATATATGCTTTGAGATACAATAGTGAATAAAAGAGCTGCTTTTCCAGTCCTCATAGAACTTGGAGTCTAGCAGGTTGATGGGAATTAAAATTCTTAGCATAATGAGTATTAAATAAAGAGAAGTTCAATGGCTATGGGAATATATAACAACAAAATTTACCCTTGTCTGAGATCACAAAAGGCCTCCTTGAAAAATTAATAAATAAGCTAATTTGAAAGATGAATAGATGATAGTTAATAAATATTGGAGAAGTGTTCTAAGAAAAAGAAACAGCATGAGTAAAAGCCCTGAGGAGAGAGAATGCAGAATATTCTGGAGAAATCTAAAGAGGACTAGTGTATCTAGGACATATAGAACAATAAGGGCTTGTAACTAAGGAGGGAGGAAGGGACCCTATGAAAGGGCATTTAATACAATTTTAAGGATTTGGAAATTTCACTTAGGGACGGGGTAGGTCATTGGAAAGATGATAGGCAAGCAAATGACTTCAGAATTTTGTTTTACAATCTTACTAAAGGATTCATGACCCATATTACTCTCCAGAGTAGAAATCTTAGAGATTATCATACCTTTTTTTCCTTTTGATGCTTATCATGCTCCTTTGTTCAAAATATTTGGGCAATATCCTTCTACAGTTATACAAGAGACATAGGATATGATTGGTACTCTCATGGCAAATTAAGAACTTGAGAAATATAAAACCATTTTATCACCCACAATTCAACTGGTTACACTATTTAAATGTATAACCATATTGTTTCATGATTTAAAAAAAAAATTCTAAGAAGTGAGCCTACACTCTTAAACTGTGTTCCAAGTGTAGCAGGAAATTCTAGTGGAATATTATTACATTTACAGAGATTCTGGTCATTTTTGGAAAAAAAAAAAGTATAGTGTATAGCTTCACATGACAACTACTTGGAAGAAGAAAAGAGTCACTTAAATACATATGATATAGCCTCTCATACTGCTTTTAGTCATAATATCTGCAAATCTAAAAGTCTTTTAGTCTCGCTTGCTATCTAATGGATGTTTGTCTATTGGACCTTGGCACTATTGCAGACTTCAACTCACATAAATCTTACCTCTTTGTCCCATAACAATTACCTCCAGGATACTCAATATAATAAATACCCATCCCATATCCAAGGTCCAGATATTCTACCTACCTCTTTCTGGCCCCATCCCTAGGCCATATTTATACCATTGATACTCTTCCCCTGAGTACAATATTCCTTCCTGAAAACAAAACAAACAAACAAACAACAAAAGCCCACTTATTCCCCACTCTCCTGCCTCTGTTCCCTGTCTTGTCAATTCAGTTTGCTGGTTCCCAGTTCATGAGAACTTGATAAACCAACGCTTGAAATACTATACACTATTGCTTTCAATGGTGTCTGGTGCCAGTGCTTTCCTTTAATCCTCGGTTCGAACTTATTCTGATATTATCTTTTTCTTTTCAGCCTACTTACTACCAAAATTCATCAGAATTAGTGTAGAATCTGGTGCACCTGGGTGGCTCAGTCGGTTAAGTGTCTGCCTTCAGCTCAGGTCATGATCCCAGGGTCCTGGGATCGAGCCCCGCATCGGGCTCCCTGCTTGGCAAGAAGCCTGCTTCTCCCTCTCCCACTCCCCCTGCTTGTGTTCCCTGTCTCGCTGTCTCTCTCTCTGTCAAATAAATAAAAATAAAAAAATCTTAAAAAAAAAAAAGAATTAGTGTAGAATCTGTGGTTAAATGTAAGTATAGTGGCTATGTGAGTTAAGTGAAATTTGAGTGTATTCAATATGTATAAATATTGGCACAGTATAGCATCCTAGGACACAGTCTTACAGGATCATTAAAATACTTACTTTTGATATGTGAGAACTTGTTTTAAAAATTAAACCCACATGCAAAAATAATATTTACCAGAAAATTTTCAAGTTATTTTCTCAGAGGAATGTCTCCTACTACTATCATGAGAGTTGGATGTCAGGAGCAATTTAATTACCTGATACTTTTAGTCATAGACTTATTTTTTTGCTTACACAGTAGAAATTAGGATTTTAAGTCTGAATATAAACCTGAAAAAAAAAAGTCAAGTTGCCAATGTGGGGTTTTACATTTAAGTAAGAATGCTTATAATTTTCATAAACTTGTTTTGTTTTTTAAAGTTGGCTTTTTAGCCAATTAATTTTTGCTGTGGTCTGAGCCATTTCATATTTAATAACAAGTGTAGGAGTGTTTTCCTTATGCTAAGGTTTTAGGAGAGACTAATCAGTACCTCAGTATCTTGTTTAAAACGAAAAATATAGGTTCCAAAATAATTTTACACTGTTAAGGTTATAATTTGTGAATGCACACCCTATATATTAAAGCAAAGTCTATTCAATACATATATAAGTAATAGAATTAATCATATAAAAATATGAATGGTCAAATAAGGTGGCAAATGTTTAGCAGTCATTTGCTTACACATAAGTCAAATGATAAAAGTTGGGGAAAATCAAAAAGTTATGTATTTTTATCTATCTATGGAGATTTATTCTTTAAACCACTTGTTTTTAAAACATTATGTATACTCTATTATGAATTTTTCTGAACTACAAAATAATTATCATAAAATGAATATAAGGGTCTCATGTTGATTTTTGTATTATCTTTCAACAATGGGAGCAATGTTTCAAACATAGCAATATAGAATAGCGAGAAATTTATTTGAATATCTACAGAAAGTTCTCTTGGGTAAGGAAACCCCTTGAGTAGCCAATTTTTTATAGAGGGTGAGTCTCTGAAGTCATGATTTGGAAGGAGAAAGCAAACAAACAAACAAAAGCCTGAATTTGTCTGCATAAGAAATAAACATACAAGTTCCACTTCTGGATTGATAATGTGAAGTACCCCATGGATCTGCTCCCCCATGAAACATTTGGAAATTATAAAACCATAAATCATCTAAGTCTCCTAAAATGGTCATAATAGAATATGGAAAATGAAGAAACATTTATTTAAGAAAATCTGCTAAAATTTTCTAAGAGTGAAAATCTTTTGCATTTGAACCATGACTCACTCTTACCTCTCTCTCAGCCTATCTTAGCAAATAGTCCACTGAAGGTGAGAGCAATCAACAACAGAGGACTTCTGCTAGGTCCCAGTTGAGAACTACATCACCTTCCTGGGAATGAGTGAGGCACCAGAATTTCTCAAAAGCAATGTACATGTAATCATGTTGTATATATAACATATGGAAACCTATAACATATAGAAATGTAGTATATTTGCCATTAGCATTACAAAGGAGGTTGGCGGGAACAAAGTTCTATGAACTGAGGAAAAGACAGCATGTGGTAACTCAAACGTACAGCAACAAATAAAGAGACTAAAAATAATAAACAAGAAAATTACTATAACAAGAACTGTATATATATATACATGCTCTCCTTTCATTTCTCAACTTCCTTAAGAGACAAAATTATATCAAGCAATAGTTACAACAATGAATGTTGGGTTTGTAACATGTATAGATGTAATGTGTATAATGATAATAGCACAAAAAAAGGAGAAAGGGATTAGAGCATTACAAAAATAATATTTATATATATCGCTAGAATTGTTGCACATTTCTAATAGATTCTGATAGCTTAAGGTGTATATAGTAAGCCCTTAAACAACAATTAAGGCAAAAACAGAAGAATATATCATTAATGAAATTAAAATTTACATTAGAAAATATTCATTTATGGACACCTGGGTGGCTCAGTTGGTTAAGCATCTGACTCGATTTCGGTTCAGGTCATGATCTCAGGGTTGTGAGATCAAGGCCTGCATTGGGCTCTGCAATGGGTGTGGAGCCTGCTTAAAATACTTTCTCTCCCTCTCCCTCTGCCCCCCCCTGACCCCCCCACTTGGTCTTGTGCTCTCTTTCTTGCTAAAAAAAGGAAGGAAGGAAGGAGTGAAGGAAGGAAGGAAGAAAGAAAGAGAGAGAAAAATAAAAAAAAGAAAATACTTAATTCCAAAGAAAATAGTAAAGGAGGAAGAGAGGAATGAAAATTCATAAAGCATATAGAAAAAAGTAAATCCAATTGTATCAATAATAACATTAAGTATAAGTGGATTAAACAATGCAATCAAAGGTAGAGGTTATCAGACTGGATGAGAAAGCAAGATCCATTTACATGCTGTCCACAGGAGACATACTTTATCCAAAGATAAAAACAGATTGAAAGAAAAATGATGGAAAAAATATATCATGAAAACAGAAATCATAGGAAACCTTGACTGGGTATACTAATATGAGACAAAATAGATTTTAAAACAAAAAAAAAAAAATGTTACAGAGATAAAAAGTAATATTTTATAACAAAAAGGTCAATTCATCATGAAGATATAACAATTGTAAACATGTAAATATCTGATCACTGGACAACAAAATTTGTGAGCAAAAATTCCAGAAAAGAAGACAAAAATAGATGACTCAACAATATTTGTTGGAGATCTCAATACCTCCCTTTTAAGAATGGATGCAATGACTAGAAATAATTTGAAGAATTTACAGAAATAAAAAAGATTATAAAGGGACACTATATACAACTGTGTCCTAACAGTTAGATGAAATAGTCAAATTCCTAGGATAACACTTCCAAAAATGAGTCAAAGAGAAATAAAAATCTGAGTAAATGTATAAAGCAAAACAATTAAATTAGTATGAAAAAAACTATCCTCCTCCCTAAAAAACTCCAGCCCACAATGCCTAATTCTTGAATTCTACCAAACATCTGAAGATGAATTAATAAAATCCATCACAAACTCTTAAAAAAAATAGAACAGAGTATATACTTTCCAACATATTTTATGAGGTCAGCATTACTCTGACACCAAAACCAGACAAAATCATTACAAGAAAACTACAGACCAATATCTCTTATAAATATAGATTGAAAAAAATCCTCAACAAAATACTAACAAATAGAATCCATCAATATATAAAAAGTACTATATACAGTGAACACAAAAAATTCCTCTTAGGGCAATGCCCAGTGGAGCTGTGTGGTCTCAAGACAGTAGAACCACTGGAAAGTGGCAGGCATATAACTCTAACCCTTGAGAGCTTTGGAGGTGGAATGCAGCCCCAGGATGAAGATTGTTCTAAAGCTTTAGGGTTTAATCTTGTTTGCCCTATTAGGTTTTGGACTCACCTGCAACCTGTCACGCCTTTCGTCTTTCCTGTTTCTCTCTTCAGAGTAGGAGTAGGAATGTCTATCCTACTCTCATCCCACCATTGTATTTTGGAAGCACATTTGTTTGGTTTCACAGGTTGGCAGCTGGAGAGGAATTTTGCTTCAGAACGAATCATATCTTGAGTCTCATCCATATTTGATTTAGATGATTTTTAGATTTTCAGTGTATCTACTCTGAACTTTAGACTTCTGAATTGATGCTGAGCAAGTTCAGATTTTTGGATCTATTCAGATGGAATGTATATATTTTGCACATGAGAAGGACCTTGCTGTGGCCTGACTGTATCATCCCACCCTGAAATTCATGTCGAAATGCTTACCTCTAAGGTAATGCGATTAGTAGGTGGAGCGATAAGGACTTGACAGTGAGTCCTCCTGAATGGAATTCCTGTGCTTATAAAAAATTCCCCAGAGCTCCCTAGCCCTTTCCACCATGTGGAGATAGTGGTAAATCTGTGACCCAGAAGGGAGCCCTTACCTGACCATGTTGCCCCCTGATCTCAGACTTCCAACTTCCAGAACTGTTAAGAAGTAAGTTTCTGTTGCTTATAAGCTACTCAGTCTATGGTATTTTGTTATTAGTGGCCCTAATGGACTGACCGGACATGAATTTTGGTGGCGTGGGATGGAACGCTATAGAATGAATATTTACGTTCCCCCCAAATTCATACGTTGAAACTAATTTTTAACATGATGGTATTTGGAGGTGAGGCCTTTGGGAAATGATTAAATCATGAGGGAAGAGCCCTCATGATTGGGATTTGTTTCTTTACAGAAGAGACATCAAAGAGATCCCTTACTCCTACCATTTGAGGATTCGGTGAAAAGACAGCAGTCCCTGCATAAGAAAACAGGCTTTTATCAGACACTGAATCTGCTAATGACTTGATCTTGAGCTTTGCAGCCTCAAGATGTGAGAAATAAATTTGTGTTGTTTATAAGTCGCCCAGTTTATGGAAATTTTTTTAGAGAAGCTTAAACTAAGACACCCTAAAATCAGGAACAAGACAAGTACAACTACTCTTGCCATTCATATTTAACATTATACTAGTAGCTCTAGTCAGGACTATTAGGCAAGAAAATGAAATAAAATGTATATCTGAATTGTAAAGAAGTAGTAAATATATCTATTTATAAATGACAAGATCTCATACATAGACAATTTTAAGAACTTCACTAAAAGCCTATTATTAGATTTTAAAAATTAGTTCAGCAAGGTGGCAAAATACAAGATCAATATGTAAAAGTCAATTATATTTCTATATAATTTCAATGAACAATCTGAAAATGAAATTAAGGAAGCACTTCCATGCATAATAGCATCAAAAAAGATTAAGTGCTTATGAATCAAGCAAAAGGAATGCAAAACTTATACTCTGAAAACTAAAAATATTTTTGAGAAAACCTAAGATCTAAATAAGTGGAAATACAACCCATAATCATTGATCAGAATATTTAATTTGATTAATGTGTTCAAGTGACATTGGCCTTATCTCAGTTTATGTTGTATGGTAATTCATAAGTCCAGAGGGTATATGTACATGTATATTTTTTCCTACCACCATCCTAAATATGAATACCTTTATTTCATGTATGTAATTCTTAAACTCATTTTTGAAAATCTTATCAATCCAAGATTTACACAAGATACCTGAAATTTTAAAATCTGGGGCACCTGGGTGGGTCAGTCAGTTAAGCATCTGCCTTCGGCTAAGGTCATGATCCCAGGGCCCTGGGATGGAGCCCCATGTCCATTCCCTGCTCAGTGGGGAGACTGCTTCTCCCTCTGCCTGCCCCTCCCCCTGCTTGTGCTCCTGTGTGCGCGCGCTAGCTCTCTCTGTCAAATAAATAAATAAAAATCTTAATTTTTTTTAAATCTTCCCCTTAAAAAAATTAAAATAAATAAAAAATAAAAGTATAAAATAAAATCTTTCCCCTTAACTAGATTTAAATGTGAATGAAGGATTACAAATATAACTAGATGTTTCAAACTCCATTTAGATATTCTCAAAACACTTTAAAAGTGTTATGTTACAAATTAATAAAACTTTAAATCTCATTAATATAAAATAAGGTAGAACCATTAGTTAAGAAAGAAATAACTGAAAAGGAGTGGTAATTAGGATAAAAGCCTGGAGGGAAGAAGGGGGAAATTGATGGAGAGAAAGAAGGAGGGAGAAAGGAGTAGAAGGAACAAAATCATGAAAGAAATTAATTGAACTAATGTGAAAATACATCTGCTCTTTCTTTCAGAGAGCAAGCCCTTTAAAATGACTAATTAGCATGGAGGGCTGAAGGCTATTGCATAAGTATTGATTTAATGAATGCAGTTGATTGTATTTTTTTCAAAAGTTAGAATTGCTCAGATTGTAGGAAGTTTAAAAAGCATAGAGTTCATTTTCTTGCCCTCGGGCAGAAAAACTCCAGTCACTCAGAAACTAGAGAATTTATCTCATTTTTTAAATGTCCAGGGAAGGAAATCCTGCAACTTCCTCTAAAAACGTATCTTAGGCTCACAAAGAACACTTGCGCAGAACACAGCTTGTATTTACTCACACAAATATCTCATTTAAGCCATGTGAAAAGATGAAGATACTTTGGTTTTAAAATCTGTATGCTTACGAGTGGATCTCAAAAGGGAGAATTTAGGTGACTGTGCATGGTGGTGGTAAAGACTCTTCTTTAAAGGGTAAATTTTTTAACAAAAAATAATAGGTATTATAAATGAAGTAATATTTTGGTGAGTTACCCCCTTATTAAAGGAAATATGGATTTCAAAGAGAATAAATGTAAAGTTTATTTCCTTAACCAAGACTAAGTGAAACAATCACTACTTAATGGAATCATGAGAATTTTACAGGTAGATTAAGGGAAAAAAAAAAAAAAACACATTTCTGTAAATTCTTAATCCCTGTGCACTATGCAAAGCCTAAGTATATACTAAGATCCTTTGATGATTTGCCTATACAACTGCACACATGTGAAGTTTAAGAATGACTACACAACAGCTTTAATCAGTTTGTTATAATTCTGATTATACAGTACAGTACAGTAGCCGATACAGTACATCTAGATTGACTTTTCTGTTGACCTGTGGCCATTATTACCATCCAGTTTGAGAAAAAGGAAAAAGAAAGAATATGGAATTATGATAGCCACGGGGAAATACTAGAAATACTTTCTCTTATATACCAAATTTGAAATGCTAATTCCATGTTTTTGCTTTGCTTTTCAGGTTGTCAGCTTTAGTATTTCTGTATATAAAGACCTTAATTAAATGACAGCCTGAATTTGGGCCTCTTTCACATAACATTTTAAGCAAATTAGTATCATAATAAATTTTTCATATGACAAATACTTTAATTGCTTTAACTGAAATAGCGTTGTCCATTTCATTAACCGTTTTAGTTTAAGCAATAGCTTTAAAATAGAGATGCTCTTATATGGATATGTATTGATTAAATAATATAGTCCCTTCCCAAGATTACTTCTTTTGACTAGATCTAGATCATTTAAAAAGTGAATATCTAGGACCCCAATTCTCTGGACTATATAGAACTGAAAAAGAATGATTATTTAGAGCTGTAGTATTATAGAATCATAATTACCTATAAAATTGGGCCAAGTATAAGTCTCTCTATATCAATTTTTATTTCAACAAAAATGACAGGCTATTGCAAATAAACATGTTCACAGTTCACTTCAAAGTTTTTTATAATCAGATGAAGTGTCATTTATATTTATCATCATCTGACATGCAAATCTCTTTTAAAAGTTTAATAAATATTACGTGGGGAGTACATGTTTTTCTGGTTGAAAACAATTCCAGATTTTAAGACAAAGATATATTTTTTAAGACAGAGATATTTTTCTAATACATTTAAGATGTAAGACATCTTATATTTCTTCACTTTTCTGAATAAAATCTAATCATTTATATTCTTCTGGAATAGTCAATAGCAAACCTCTAGTGTTTATACCAAAGCATGTGTCTACTATTTAAAAAACCTTTAACCAAGACTACAAGGACCTGAACTTTCCTGTGATTCTATTCTTGTCCAACTTGTGATTGCTGTTGTAGTATTTTTAAATAACAGATGATCATTTGACCAATTCTATATATCTATTTATTGTCTCATCTCAAAAATAATATTAAATTTACAAAAAAAAAATGATAATTTTGTCAAATCACCCATCTTGACCTATGACACTATTTACCCTAGGGTGATAAAGCCCTCAATCCCTGCACTATGCTTCTTTCAAAACTTCTCCAAACTGGTCACTAATTTCAATCAAAGGCATTTACTCATCATTAAAATAATAGTCATGATGCACTATGAGAAGGAAAAGAAACTATAAAGATTGCTTATTTGTAGAAAATATCATACACATACAAAAGAATCAACAGCAAAAATATTAGACTTTTAAAAATATTCAGAAAATCATGGTAGCTAGATATTATATTAATAAACTCAAATACTTACGATAAGGTAAAATTCATATGAAAAGTAGACTGGATTATTCTTCAGATCTGTGTCACTGTTGGGCTAGATTTTATTTTCTCATGTTTTATAGTTATAAAATAAAAATTACAAAGTGCTTTACATAATTTAAAATTTAACTTTAAGACAACACTGTAATTAAAATGATAAATTACTGCTTACACTTAGCTGGTCTCGTGATCAGAGAACAAGAGCAGTGATGAGGGTTGTGGCTGGTGGTAAAGCACATTGACCCTTTAAAGAAACAGGGAAAGTCATCTTAGGCAACTGTAAAAAGGAATGCTGGCCTAGCATTGCTGGATATTCAGAATTTTTCAAGAAAAGGCAATTCTTAAAACTTCTTATGAGATAAATCCAAATGTTGAAGAAGTATCAATTCCCAAAATGAAATACATAATAACACAATTAGGGGGAAAATGTAGGTAGTGTTCAAGTTATAAGTGATTCTCTTTGCAATTCCTACATCTTCCAAAGCATCACTATGTGAGGTTGCCGCTGAATCAACAGATATCTTCCCTCTTTTTCTCATGTTCTAACATATGAAAAATGGGTCAATTCTCCCCAAAGGCCAAGAATCTCAGAGCTGACATTTAAACAAATTTCTGACTACCATATTGCATGGGGTTATACAAAATCATTTTTATTTGTTCTTGATGAGTTCATAGTTTTAAAATTAAAGTATATTAATTCTAGTAACTCTATGTTTTTTTTCTTTTATACCATTATGAAGAAGTTGCTAATTATTTAAGGCTTTTCTTTGTATGTATGTCCTTTCTGGGTTGGGGGAACCTTAGAATTTGAGCTCGTGAGAAAGCTATTAGAGTGGGATGACTAAAATCTCAAGGTCCTGGGATTAAGCCCCGCATCAGGCTCCACCCACAGCAGGAAGTCTGCTTTTCCCTCTGCCCCTCCCCCCACATGTGCTCACTCACTCTCTCTCAAATAAATACATAAAATCTTTAAAAAAAAATTAAAAAAGAATTTTCTCATAAAGAGATTTATATCTTTAACATATTACTGTTATGGCTTTGTTCGGTAAATATACATTTTATTTATGAATGTAGCTACATGTCTGTCATTCTTCATTTTTCTGACAATGAATTCTCTCAGTTCGCATGCAAATTTATTTACTGTGTCAGTATTTTTGAAAGTATTTTCATTGGTATGGAATTATAGTTTAGTAATTATTTTCTTTCAGCACTTTGAATGTATCATTCCATGCCTTCCATTATTTCCATCGAAAAGTCAAATGATAGTCATATTATTGCTCCTTTTGTGTTTTTCCTTCCTTCCCCCTCCCTGACACTTTCTTCCTCCTCCTCCTTCTTCCTCTTCTCATTTGCAATTTACAGAACGTTCTGAATCTTGGTTGTGGTCTTTGACAGTTTTTGAAAATTCTTCAAGATAATATATTTTCAAATGATGTTTGTTTGTTCCTATTCACTCTTTTCTTTCCCTCTGAGATTCCAGTTACGTGTTTTCTTGTGTCCCATAAGTGTTTATTTTTAATTAACTCCTCTGTTGTTCAGCTTATATAATTGACATTGATATATCTTTGAGTTATCTATTTCTGAGTTGTGGTTTCTAATTTGCTGTGAAACCTATCATTAGATTGATCATTACAAATATTTTATTTTTCAATTCAAGTATGTTTGTTTGTTATACTCTCCAATTCTATAGCAAAATATTTGTTTCTCCACTGTTTTCTCTTTTTGTCTATTTCTTGAATATATTAGTCATAAGTCTTTTAAAGACTTTGTCAACAATCTCTAAAATCTGGATAATCCTTGAAAATATTTTTTTGGGGCGCCTGATTTTGTCATGTTTTTGGTCATGTGGAATGTCTAATAGATTTTTAATTGAATGTAGTATATTTTGTATAAAAATATGATATGTATTTTTATGTACATATGTATACAAAACATCAAATGATGTTACATTCTTCCAGAGAGAATATAATGTTCCCTCTATTAGAGTGATAAAGTGGTTGTTGATAGCTTTTATTTAATCAGGGATTGTGCTTACTCTCAGCTGGGTTGGCACACTGGTAATGCTTACTCTACCTCTGGGTTTCTACTAGCTGTTAGGTGTTCTCAAATGAGAGTCCTGAGTATTCTTCATGGTCCCTAGTTTTTGTTTCATAAAATGCAAATATACTCTGCTTTGTTTTTCAATATCTTTTTACTTAGGAATTTACCTCCCTGCTTAAGTTGGATAGCCCAAAATTTCAGCAGGTATCTGAGGAAAAAAAGCAGCCTATATACTACTTCAACCATCATATCCCTCAAAAGTTCTACTGGTTTTTGTTTGTTTGTTTGTTTGCTTGCTTGTTTTTCAAGCAGTTCCATCTTGGGTTCTTTGACCCTTGCCCTTGCCTAGTATCTGAAATACCTCGAAGGGCAGTATCAGTTGCTGAATTCAGATTACCTCTCTATGGTTCATACTTCTCTGAAAGTTTTAGCCCATTCCTGCCGTTTCTGCTCTCAAAAAGGTTATTTATCTGATTTATATGGCGTTTTAAATAGAAGTACTGACTTGCTAATAGCTTTCACATCTCACTCAGCAGCAAAACTCTGTATTTATTGAATTAGGAAATATTTCTAGAGCAACCATGGGACAAAATTTGTATTGGAGACTTTGCATATATACTAGGAACACACACACACACTTTTATATATGTATATATACATATAATTTTCTCTATATATACACTAATGATAAAATTTTGTGAATGATACAATCACATCATTTAATTAGAGAGACGGTAGGGTAAAATCGTTACATGTTCTTTTGCCATCAGAAAACTATACTGAATTTGACTTATTAATTTAAAATAGACAATCAGTTATATTAATTTATTAACTTTCACAGTCTAGCTCCAGAAGCATTTGCTATAACTTTGAAACCGAGAAAAAGTGGTTAAGTACTTGTTTAAAGTGGGGCCAGAAGGGAAAAATCATGCCGCATATATTCCTCCAAATAAACTGAGTATAAGTGTAAAAGTGCAGAAAATGCAGTATATATTTCCAGTAAATAAACTTTTAATTAAAAAAGAAATATTCTCTCTTTTAGTGAATGAAAAAAATTCAGTTCAATTATAATGAAATATGGAAAATTTCTACAAAGCATGAAGTATAAATTAAAAACTGCATTTAGAAAAATAGGCAAGCTTTTTTAGAATAGATTCATTTTTAAATTGTTTCACACCTATTCTTTTGCCTGAACTCATATGTTAAAATTTAGAAAATACAATCAGACTTTCATGACTTGCAAAATTTGGAAAAAAAAAAAACATTTTGGAAGACACTGATATTAATTCCTAAGTTTGTCGTTTTAAGCATGATTAGCATATATTTTAACTACCTTCTGTTGTGCGAAATGGATGATACTAGATTTTATTATGAAAATTTTCTATTTAAACCTCTAAACCTTTCACACATTCCATTTATTAAAGCATTTTTGTTGTTTTAGAGAAAAATAAATTTGTATTTCCTTATTCAAAAACTCACAAAGTGGTGAGGTTAGTTCGATTTTTGTCATATTGCAATAGTTTAACTAGAAAGCATATTCATTTATGTGTCTTTTCCTAATCCCAGAGATGTATATGTACCTACCTTTTAAATGTCATACAAACTTAACTGAAGATTACTGAGAATCAATTTCAACTCACACTTCCTAATAAATTGAAAAACTTCTAAAAATTACTTTTTATCCCAGTATATGTTAATCACATTTTGAAAGGTTTAGTCCATTCTCCTGCTATACTAAGCACAACAAAACCTAATTTAATTTGTGCATATTAAAAATATAGCATACTTGAGATCACAAAACCCACTTTATTGATATATTTATATATAGAGAGAGATAACACTTATTGAGTGCTTATTATGGGTCTGGGAATGCCGGATACTATTCATATCTCATTTTGCATATAAGTGAGTTGATCAAATTCAAAGGTCTAGTAAGTGCTGGAGCTAGGATCTAGACCTGGCCAACTGAGGTTAGCACTCCTATCCCTAGCCATCATTATAGGACTTCATCTGCAGCACATCTTCTTCCCAAATATGAACTCTGAGTAAAGGACTCAGGAGGCAAGCAGGTCAATTACTGTGTCAATTTTGTTCTTGAGAAAACTCTTGGAGACCTTTAGGTATTTGGCAAGCATGAGCATCTTAATACAAAGCCACAGAATTATAGAAGTTTCAGGCAGAGCTGGTTGAATGTCAAATTCCTCTGCAATGAAAATGTACAGAATTTGTTCTGAGATTTTTCAGATGCCAATTCTCCTTCCCAGAGCTAGAATGAGTGAAGGGACAGAGAAAGACTGAGAGTGTTGAAATATTCGTAATATTAATTTCCTTGCACATGAGGTAAAAGGAAATTTGCCTTCCCCCAAATCTACTATGATATGGTACACATACACATACATGTACAGATATAGAGATATAGATACATAGCTATATGTTGATAAAATGTCTAAATCAAGGGGCACCTGGGTGGCTCAGTCATTAAGCATCTGCCTTTGGCTCAGGTCATGGTCCCAGGGTCCTGGGATGAAACCCCCACATCAAGCTCCTTGCTCAGCGGGGAGCCTGCTTCTCCCTCTGCCTGCCACTCACCCTGCTTGTACTCTCTCTCTTTCTCTATCTGTCAAATAAATAAGTGAAATATTTAAAAAATAAAAGGTCTAAATCAATGAGTTAGTGCATTTTTTAGAATTTTCTTTGTTATATTCTCCTCTTTAATTTAGGATGCCAACGGGGTGCCTGGGTGGCTCAGTCGTTAAGTGTCTGCCTTCGGCTCAGGTCATGATCCCAGGGTCCTGGGATCGAGCCCCGCATCGGGCTCCCTGCTCAGCGGGAAGCCTGCTTCTCCTTCTCCCACTCCCCCTGCTTGTGTTCCCTCTCTCGCTTTATCTCTCTCTGTCAAATAAATAAATAAAATCTTAAAAAAAAAAGTTTAGGATGCCAACATAACAATATTTTGGGAAATTAAAGTTTGTTCTTCGGAATTCTCAATCTGATTTTATAATTTTTCCATAAACTCATGAGTCAAAGCATGATGTGTTATTCTCCAGGAATTTCTCTACATCTTTAAAAAATAAATATTCAAACATTTTTAAATGCTAGTTCAAAATTATGATTTATTTTTCATACTTCTGCCTACAACTCTGGCAGCTGCTTTTCTCTTTTTCTCAATTGACAAAATCCCAGTCTCTGGGCCCAGATGTCAGTGTGCCAATGTACCACAGCCAATAAAACTGTGTGATACATTTCCTAAAGCATCATCTTGTGATAGCCCAATCATTTTATATTCATTGTCAAAACCAAAGAATGCACTTTTCTTGTGTTAATTGATTACTTATTTGAGTAAATAGAACTTTGCTGAAGTCAATACACGTAAGATATTTACTCCTTAATTGGAGGTTTTATATGCCAGCTCTGGTCTTCAAGTGACTTGGATTTCAAAGTTTCAATTTATGGCCTCACAGAATTACGATTCAGCTAATCACGAACCTTAATTGCTATAATGAAGTATCACTATCATGGTATGCACCATTTTCAGGGTTTTACAATATAATTTTGTAGGGTATTCACCATCCAACAAAGGTGACATCTACAGATAAATTTAAATAGTTACAAATGGACACCAATCTGAAAAGTCAGTTTCTTGTTAACATTGGCATGAACTTTCACATGATGGAGTGGGCTTAAAGAACTACCAGCTATGCTCCCAACCTAGGTCTCTGATCTTTTCAGCCGTAAAGAGTGAGGTGAAGGGCATAAACAGTTTGCAGTTCGGTCAGCACAGAGAATTTAGTCTTTATGTGAATGTCACAGCTCTCTACTTAATTTATATTATTTCCGGTTAATTGAATTTTTTAACAGAAACATGAGTGAGAAGGTTGCTTATACAATGATTGATAGGCACACCTGCCACATAATATTAGAAGTACTGAAAAAGAGCGATATACCAACAAGGCAATAGTCCATAAAACTAATTTAAATGACATGTAAATTCCTAAATACAGATGTATCTTCATGTGTGCATCTATGCATTATTACTATTACTGTTGTTCTTGTGACAAGAAAATATTTTTAATCAACAATAGAAAAGGCAAAAATATGAACTGAACTGTTTCAAGAAAACATTTGGCTTTGATTGAACATATACACATCATTCTTACCACCTTATCACTCTTCTGTACACAATTTCTGATCTATCAGTGATGCCTGTTGAACATCCCCCCAAATTAAACCTTCAATCTCCAATTTCACAGTTTCTATTTCCACAGTCTTTGCTCTGAGCCACAGTTTTCTCTCCTGTGCATTACTGCAATAGCCTTCTGACTGATCTGCCCACTCTCTCCATCACTCCTCCATTATTCCTGCCTTTGAAAGTGATTGTAGGAGGACTTGATCTTCGGAGCTTTCATAACCATCTTTTGTCCATGAGGGCTGTTTCAGGTTGCATTCGTTGGAAAGCGGACTCTGACACTGAGAATGATATATAGAAAAAAATCATCGGGAAGTGGTCTCAGAAGCAATACGTTGAATTCTTTATTGGTCAGATGGAGAAGTTAGGTTACAAGGCTGTTACAAAAAGGCCTCCATTCTGAGGCTGAAATGGCACTTCAGAGCTACCCATAGTTGGGGACAGGAGCTGGCCTTTCATAACCCTGCCTCAGCCAGTCATTGGATACAGGCTTCTCTCTGGAAAGGGACTTGACCTTGGGAAAGGTCACCCTCCCCAGTACACAACACTCTCTGTTCTTGGGGCTACAATTGACAGGCAGTTTTTCCTTCTTCCACTACCCATTCTGAGTCGTCCTTCAATCTTAGCCCCTCGACTCATCTGGATGGCTTACCTGGTGGGATGACATAGAATCTCATCCCCAGGGTGTTTGAATTCCTGGTTGCTGCCTCATTCCCAAGCTGTGGCAACTGAACTTACAAAATTATATCAAACTTGGGCCATGGATTCACCAGATACACCAAAGTGGATCACCTACTTGTCAAATATATTTGCACCATCCACATTATTTAATAGCAGCCTACTTCCTCCTGCTAATCAGGGTTAACTATCCTTGTTTTTCATGCTTTCCAGACCTTTGGTGTGAGGAATCTAAAGTGCCTGGATGGCTGCTATAGCTTAAAGTTCAACATGACTCTTGCTGTGTCCTGTGATGGAAGATTTTCCCCTTTGCGAGCCAGCTGGCACAATAATCTTGCATCTCATTATGATAATTGTGCTCACCTGGCTTCTGACTGTTAAGTACCACCTCTTGGCTTTTGTTTTTTGGGGATCCTCTCATAGGTCTTGTAATCAGAATGCCCAGTTCGGTTAAAGCATTTTATACCTTCAGGATGGACTAGAGAAAAGACCCACAATTAAGATTCTCAGTCATGCTGATGCCCCTCTCAACGTCCTTTCTTCATTGCTTTGGTAAAAGGATTGTCCTGCAAGTCCTCTAATGGAAGTATTTTTCTGGCAGGTTTTTCCAAACTTACATAGTATGTACAATCTGGCATGTTCATTTCTCTTAGTATTTTCCAATCTTCTTGTAGACATCTGAGTACCATGTTTTGTCTCACTTCCCGGGGTTCCTACCGAGTGATATATCATGAATTCCAGACAAGTGTTCTCATATCAATAAACTCTCCCTTCCCCAACCTTATCTTCTACCCTTGCCACTGCCCACTTGTTTCAGTAGACTCAAAATATAGTCCATATACTGTGTTCTGGCTTCTGCTAATACATGCACGTTATACATTTCTTTTTTTCGGGGTATGGTGCCTTTCCTTCCATTCTTCCCTTAATGCCTCAGCACTTTCCTGGCTGTGACTAACTTTAGCTATGGGCTTAAATGCCAGAAAGGGAAGTAGGGACAGTTTGTGGGGGTGGGTGCATGTATTATCTTGCATGGTCGTCAACTAAGGAGGACCAGATCTTAGTAGATGTGGATTGCTATTTTTGAGAGCTTAGGAAAATCTGGAGGTTCAAGATTTTCAAGTGCATCAACTCAGATGTCCCAATGCCATATCATAGCATCTCACTCTCTCCTTATCAAGAACCTGATCTTGGCATAGCAGATCTACCTTGGAACTCCACCACTCATAATTAAATCTTAGGGCTCAGTTTTCTCTGCCTGCTGACTATAGGAGATAAGAGTCTCTTTAGATGCTGCTAAGTGGGTCCTCTGATAGCCACAATTAATTTTTGAAGGCTTTATTTTTTTAAAGGACTTGTAGATTCACAACAAAATTGACAGATAGGAATGGAAATCATCCCCTTCCTCCACACATGCATGGACTCCCTCATTTCAACATTCTCATCAGAATAGTACATTTGCTGCTAAAGATGAACCTATACTGACACATCATTATGACACAAAATCCATAGTTTACCTTAGAGTCCATTCTCAGTGTTGTACATTTTATGGGTTCGGACAATTGCATAAAGACATATACACATCATTATAATATCATGCAGAATATTTTCTCTGCCCTAAAAATCCTCCATACTCTGCCTATTCAGCTCACCCTTCCATCCTTGGCTACCACTGATCTTTTTATTATTACCGTAGTTTTGCCTTCTTCAGAATATCATACAGTTAGAATCATATGGTATGTAGCCTTTTCAGATTGGCTTCTTTCACTTAGTAATATGCATTTAATATTTCTCCATGTCTTTCTGTTTATTTCTAGCTCATTTCTTTTTAGCACTGAATAATATTTCATTGTCTGGATATACCACAGTTTATTTATCCATTCGTTTACTAAAGAAAATCTTGGTTGCTTCCAAGTTTTGACAATTATGAATATAGCTTCTGTAAGCATCTCTTTATGGGCTTTTGTTCTGTAAACATCCATGTATAGGTTTTAACATAAGTTTCAACTCCTTTGGGTAAATACCTAGAAGTATGATTGTTGGATCATTGGTAAGAGTATATTTAGTTTCATAAGAAACTGTCAAGCTGTCTTCTAAAGTGACTTTAACCTTTTACATTCCCACCAGCTATATAAGAGTTCTTATTGCTCTACATCCTTGTCAGCATTTGGTGTTGTCAGTGTTCCAGATTTTGGCCATTTGAATAGGTGTGTAGTGGGTATCTTACTGTTGTTTTAATTTGCATTCCCTGATGACATATGATGTGAAGCATCTTTTCATATGATTATTTGCCATGTATATATCTTGCTGGCAAGGTGTCTGTTAATGTCTTTGGCCCAGTTTTTTTTTTTTTTTTTTTAAAGATTTTATTTATTTATTTGACAGAGAGAGAGACAGCGAGAGAGGGAACACAAGCAGGGGGGGTGGGAGAGGGAGAAGCAGGCTTCCCGCCGAGCAGGGAGCCCAATGCGGGGCTCGATCCCAGGACCCTGGGATCATGACCTGAGCCGAAGGCAGACGCCTAACGACTGAGCCACCCAGGCGCCCCTGGCCCAGTTTTTAATCAAATTGTTTTCTTATTGCTTTGACACACTTAATTTTTAATTGATGATTTATCACAATCAGCCTTTCATTATATTTATACAGAGCATCAAGTGCTCTGAGCAAAAACCATCCAATTCCATTGACCTTATAATGACTTCTTACCCATATTTCTATAACATCCAATATATTGTCGTTGCTATTGCAATTCCTTTCACCAGTTTAACATCCCAATTCATGACTACTGCCTATTTTAACAGTTGCACTGTTATCTTAGGCCCAGTGTGTTGTGGTTATTATTGCCAGCTAGCTGGAGGAAGATCCAGTTCTAAAAATCCATTTTACCATCTTTTAGGGATTCGTCCTGGTTGTGTAGGTACAATTCTCCAATGACTTGCCTTTATTTCAGACTGTATTTTCTAGAATGCTATATAGAAAATAGCCTTTGAAGATATATTGTCTCTCTCTGAAGCAGAGGGAAGGTTCATTTACTGTCCGGTATAATAAAGATAAAGATAATGTTCCTCTGGCAAAGCTTAGGCAAGCTAACTGTCCGTTATAAGTTTTGGGTACTTGGGTTTCCTTTCCTGTAATGTGCTGCACTGTGAGTGTAATGTATCATCTGGCATTCAGTGTGTAGCCTGGTGGGAGCTGAACTTGAGGAATGAGCTCAAATGTTAATCTAGCTATGGTTATTGCTCTGAGTAATAAACTGCCCTTTGTGTCTATCCTAGTACCCTTTTGTCTTCTGTCAACATCTGTGAAACTTTGGTAAGCTAAATAGTTGGCTTGCCGTAGGGTAAAAATCGCAGAATCTTTACGAATTCTTAACACTGGAACCAACTGTTGAAATTCAGTTTCCTAGGAAAACAGACTCTGCAATAGAGATAAACATGCAAGAATTTGATTGGGATATAAAATTTGGGAAAATCCTCTCATGATCAGCACTTGTGTGAGAAGGGGGGTAAGTAGGATCAGTCAGAGGGAGAAGTTGACTATGTTGCAGTCACAATAATAATGAGGGAGCAGAAGGCAAGCTGAGGGCAAAGCACAAGCTAACGCCCTACAACTCTGCAACTCTGTCCCCTCCCAGCTGAGATACGTGTGACGTTCCTCAGGCACTCCTAGCTGCCCAAGAACAAATAAGAGGGAAAAACAAATGGTTAACTGGTTAATGAGAGGGATCACAGTCATGCAGGACTTGAGTCTCTACTAGTTTGCAACTGTCTTAATGATTTACAAGGAAAAAGCAATCTCCAGAAACCTATAGAAACTCAATTTTCTGGAGCCCCAATATCACCCTCTCCTCCATAAGATAGAAAATTTTATATAATCAGTCCTCCTCACAACCCCAGTGCAGCTATTTCTGCCCATGGGTCCTGTCCCAGTGCTTTAATAAAACCACCTTTTGCACCAAAGACGTCTCAAGAATTCTTTCTTGGCCATGGGCTCTGAACTCCACCACTCCAAACCACATCAATAAGGCCTTAGCCAGGGTGCCTGGGTGGTTCAGTTGGTTAAGCGACTGCCTTTGGTTTTGGTTGTGATCCTAGAGTCCTGGGATCGAGTCCTGCATTGGGCTCCCTGCTCAGCAGGGAGTCTGCTTCTTCCTCTGACCCTCCTTCCTCTCATGCTTTCTCTCTCTCTCAAATAAAGAAATAAAATCTTAAAAAAAATAAATAAATAAGGCCTCAGCCAACCTCACTGTAGTCTTTGTAGCTAGGATAGTCATGAATTCTTTTCCCAATGGGGGAGAAGGGGCGAGGACTCCATATTAACTACTCATTGGATACAGGTTGCCCAAGGGTGGGGGAATGGACCTCAAGCAAGACGGTTCTTTTCAGCTCATAGTAATTCCCATTCCCAGAGAGGGCAGACAGCTGATCTGCTGGAGGAATGTCATTCAGTACTATCGGAGATCCTGGAAGGTACAGAGCAGCCTCTACTATAAGGGAGAATCCAGAAATAAAATTGTAAATTGCTCTATCCAGAACCTTGACATCATTGAGCTTCTTAATTTTTCAACCACAAATCTTTTTTATGCTAAATTTTCTTGAGTATTCTTATCTGCAATCGCATATCTAATACATCTGCTTAAGATTCTCCCATGTCATTTTATTTTAAATCTCAACGATTTACCACTGCATTTAACATCTGATGTTACTGCCTGTGACATATGTATCTTCTATCTTATTTACATTCAGTACACTCTTGCTACTTTTTTGTAAGTTTTAGATTACAGATCAAATGCCACTTCCTTTAAGCTATTAGCTAAAGTGGCCCCTTCCCCATTATTTTCTAACAATAAACCCTCTTCTTTAACATCATAATAATTTAGAATTGTATACTTATTTGATTTCCTGTTTATTTTATGAATTCCTGCATAGACTGTGAATTTCAGGAAGATAAACCAAACCTATCGGTCTCATTCTGTTGTGGTAATCATGAGCACTGTTACTCAAATGTTCTGAGCTCTCTCCTTTCCAGGACCACAGCACTATTGCATTTCCTGGTCTCTTTGTGGTCATTGTAGCCATATGATTACTTATAACTAATGCCCTACCAGCAGAAGTGATCACTTCTGTGATCAAGCACTTAATTACCAATGTGGGACCCTATAGAGCACTTTTTCCTCTCACACCACAGTGGGCACCGTTTGAAATGAAGGCTGCTCTGTCAGCCTGATTTCCAGCAATACCATGATGAGTTGTCCCCCCCTGACTATTTTTGATGGATGTGCAGTGGGCATAACCAACAACCTAATGTTATTTTAAACCACTCGGATTGTTTGGTTGTTTGATAACAGAGCACACCCTGGACTATCCAGAATGATATTCTACCTGACCCCAGACTAAGCCCAGAGCCCTGCATATAGTATAAACTAAATAATTTTTGAAGGAAAGAAAGAATAATGCTATGCTTATTTAGCAGTGTATGTGGTTTTCTTGGATCTGTGGCTTATTTTTTAAATGAGAAACTTACCATTTGTCTGACCGTGATTACTGTAAAACCAGAGGACACCCCAAAATGTGATGTAAGAAAAAAATATGATGTAAGAAAAAATATTTGTTTATGAAAGAAGTCATCTTCTATGACAAAAGAAGAATATGGTTGGAGTACAAACCTTCTTCATTAGTTAAAACATTGGTGGATTTAAAAAGAATGAAAGCTTTCCAGCATTTAGGAGGGTGTTACGCCCAATCGAACCTTTATGTTTCACTGTAGCCAGAGAGATTCTATTTGGTTCAGCCCCCTAGTGAATAAAAACCCACAGAAGACATAGTGTGAGTTGGTTAGAGGAGAGACTACATTAGCACTGTGCCAATAACCAAGATTTAGTTGTTTTATTATAATTTAGGTATCTAGAATGTTTCAAGAAAACCGCATTCACCGTGTGGTAACTGTGCTTTTTACTCCTACTACGGGACAGGTTTGTAAAGTTTATGTACAACTAACTGTGCCTCAGCTTCAGTAACCCTTGCAATGCTGTAATTCTGTGAGTGTGCTGGAGGCTTGGCTCAGTCTCAGCAGCAGGCTTGTTGTGACCCTACCCAGCTATCTTCACTCCTTTTCTCGTCATGGTCAAGCTGGCTCCTAACACCTGTGAACTTCTCTTGTGGTAAGTCAGAGCTATTTGTTAACAGTGAAATTTTCAAATAGCTCTCACCTCTGATTTCTATGGAAAGGTCTATACGGATGTCAAATCATTTGCTTCATTCAAATAAATTACCAAGTGTTTTTATCCTTCAATTTGAATATTATTACTGAATATGTGTTGTTTCAGTCAGTTGCTTTTGTGATCTTTTAAAACTCATGCCAACAGACATTTCTAAGTCTCCTCAAAATTACAAGTCTTCTTTCATGTTTCTAGACTTTAGCCTGGTTGGCTAAAGTCTGTTCCTCCTTCCTTCCCTGTGTTCATGTCCCTCCCTCCCTTCCCTCCCTCCCCTTCCCTCCCTGCCTCCTACTTTCTTTCTCTCTCTTTCTTTCTTCTTTTACCATAAGTCCAAGTCCAAATCCTTCTTTCTGTCATGTTGGTGCAGTTTTGGTGATGATGACAGAATTAGACAAGAAGGCTTGGTTTTAATTACTTTTTTCTCCTACTTCTTTCTAAGCATTCTGATTTAGTCCTTTTTGAAATGATACCAATTTTCCTCATATTCTTTTTTTTTCAAACTCCTCCAAAAATCGAGTCAGAGTTGTGAAGAAAGTGGTATTGTCGGTCGGGCACAAACAGACATACATGGCGATGTCCTTGAATGTGCTGAACAACCTTCTGTAGAACACCATTTTGTCATTTATAGACTCTGCTTGATGATTTAATAATATAACTTGGCACTTACAACCTATTGTGTTAAAATATATTTAAAGTCAATATTACTGTACATATACAAAGATATCACCACTTTAGTTATGCTGAAATTCACTAACAGGTTGGAAAAACATTACATTATGAGGACCTTAAAGAGCTAGGGAGAAGTTAAGACTAAAGGATGAGATAGAAAATTAGCTCTACAGTCTTATTGCAGAAACAGATCTACTAAGATATAAATACTTTTGATACCTCCATTGAAGTTATCACGGTTTCATGAAAATCAAATTAATTTTGTGATATCAATGCCACATTTTTAATCTCTTCCTTAATACTCAATTTTAGTGTTGATAATGAATGCATTTGTTCAAGACTGGAAAATTATGGGTTGAAGAGAGGCAGATGAATATAATGGGAAAATCTGTTTTGCAATTATGATGCAAGGCAAAGGTGTCAAAAATTAAGAAAGACATCTTTGGGAAAAAAGTCACTGCTTAATTTAACTTATATTATTAATAAATCATCATTCATATCATGCTTTTGTTCTCTGTATTGTGAATGTAGGTCAAAGAAGCAAATTATTCAGACACAAGGATAAAATATTTGAATTCACAAAGATTATCAATGTACTTTCAACAAAAATAAGGCACAATTTATTATTTCAAATTCCAAGTAGTGTTTGACAAAAACTGTTAGATACATCAAATATCCAAGAGATTGGTTATTAAAACTGACATTGTCTGTATAAACAATGATTCTCTCACTCTTATCCCGTGAGTTAAATATATGTGGCAATGCTAATTCTGAATGGATTATAGTATTTGGCAGCTAGTGTCACAACTTTCACATTAGTCAGTAAAAGTTTACTCAATTAATTATAGATTTATATTAGAATAATATTAGCATATAAATTTTTAAGACTTTTATTTTATCACTCTTTAATTTAACATGAGGCCAACTTTTTTTTTTTTTTTAATGCTAAACCAGGCTTAATAAGTTAATTTGTCTTATAGTGCTATTTTTTCTAACTAGCTAAGAATAATTTATACTTTTTGGCTAAACTTAGATAGATGAATACTGCCAGTAGTCATTTCCAGGTTGCTCCTAGTGGGACTCCCTTTCGTAATATAAGCTCAGTTGCAATATATAGTTTTATCTTCCAACAGGATTTGGCTATAATTTCTTATTTATTTAAAAATGGTAAAATGTAAATTTTGCATAGTATTCTTAGCAACACTCATGAATCTTTTTATAATTTATAATCCCCAAAAAGTTATATTTTATCTTCTCTCTTCTGATGTCTAGTATTAACCCTTATTGGTAAAGCAGAGTACCGTAATAACTACCCAACCCCCTAGATGGAAAAACAAAACAGAGTAAATTCAAACTAATAACACAGCGTAACACCATTTGGTTGGAAATGTATTCAGATTATGTCATGAAAGTCAAGTCTCTGAAGATAAATTCATTTTCTTTTCTCTTTTCTGTGTTTTACTAACTTCCTTTAAGATAATTTTACTAATGGTGCTGCACTATCCTTAGGGCTTATGCATGGGAGATAAGAGGAAAATGAGGTGCTAGGTTCAATGATATCTCACCCTTACAGAGAAAATGATAATTGTCAGCTGTGGTAGAAGTAGGCAGCTGGTCTTGGCCCTAAGGATACCACCCTCTCAGAAAAAAGCCTAAGGCAAATCTTGTCTTTAGAAAGTATAAACAAAAAAAAGAAACACTGCAAAACTCACTTTTTGCTCCAGTCTTGTGATCAGTCTTTCCAACGTTTTTTTTTTTTTTTTTTAAAGATTTGATTTATTTATTCATGAGAGACAGAGAGAGAGAGAGAGAGAGGCAGAGGGAGAAGCAGACTCCCAAGGAGCAGGGAGCCCGATGTGGGACTCGATCCCAGGACCCTGAGATCATGACCTGAGCCGAAGGCAGACGCTTAACCATCTGAGCCACCCAGGCACCCTTTCCAACGTTTTTATCATGATTAGCGGGCACTGTTTAGGCTGGCAATGACATCTACAAAAACCACAACAGAAGTGAACCTGGTCTTGGTCTCACTGTTGCCAAGCATGTGCAAATACATGGATCTTCAGAATCTTCTAGAAATAGGGGCTGCTTACAAGGTTGCTCTCAGGTGAATCATTTTATTTTTTTCTTAATTTCCCTAACTTTTATGGATGTGTAATGGAAGTGAAGATTGTTGAAGACTAGAGATAAAGACTGTAACATGAGTTCTTTTAGTATTTCTCACTTTTTCCCGATAGATTTGAGTAAATTACAGCTTCTTCAGTTTCCCTCCACCAATCTCTGAAGTGATAGAATTTAAATATAAGTTAGTGAGTTCTTTAAAGCCAAAGCATAGATGTATACATTGACCTAAAATAATAATAGTCTAAATATATTTATTTGTTTACTTTTAGAATATTATTGAAATCTGAGCAGGTTGGCATATATTTTCCATCTAATGGACTATTACACATAGAAAATTCCCAGAACTACTTGTAGGACCTAAACATGCCATTTCACAATTTTTATCTCGGTTTTATCTTTCTTAAAATGGGGGGCTTCAACTAGAAGATTCTCTAAAGCATCTGCTTAATTTAAGATACAAAGTAATTTAAGCAAATTTTGCAATATAAACAGAACTGACATCATAATCTGCTCTAAATATTTGAACTTATTGTCTTATTTTATACACACACTCACTTATCTTCTAGTCTACTTTTCCCACCATATTACTAGTAATAATAGCTAGAATGCATTGAGTGCTTACTATGTTGCAATCGTTGCTCTGAATACATTGCATGTTTTATTTTGTAATTCTTGCAACAGCTCTATGAGGCAGATGTGATTATTATTATGGTCATTTTACAGATGAAGAAGAGGAAGATCAATTGACTCAAGGTCACACAGCTGGTAAATGGCAAAATGATGGGTAATAAGCTGACTCTATAATACATGTCATTAGCACTCATAATTCTTCCTCCTTTGAAACAGGGAAACTGAAAGAATTCCGCGAAGAACTGCTTTCGCGGCTCTTTTTCCTGCTTCTATTCTTGCTAGATCCTACACCCCCCCGCATTATACATACCTTATAGTACAAATAATGTATGTCCCCCTTGCACAGATCAGGGAGTTAATGATTTCTTTGGAGACTTTCAGAACAACAGATGACATCTAAGGAGTGACCAGGCAAGGTTGTCACGTATGTTTTCCATACTGCTGGCTCCAGACACCTTGATGCCAAGACCCCTGGATACAGGGCAGAAATAACTTATGGAGGACACGTGAGCACTCATCCTTCTTTTGACTAGTCTCTGGATAGCTGATAGGACATCTACACCAGACCACAATCCTCAATTAAAAACTCCAAGCCCCAAGCAAAGATAAGACTTACTCGTCTTTCCTTTCTGAGTCTCCCAGATGTTCTGTCCATATCTGCACTCTATCTCCAATAAACCCTGCTCTCACTTCCTCTCTGCTCACATTTGATTTCTATGCTGCCTGAAGCCAAGGACCCTCTTACCTGGTCCTGCAGGAACCCTTCTGAGTCCTTGGACCTAGCCAGCCCTTTGTCACTGTCAAGGTTGAGTAAACAAATGAAAGCACCAAGCTGTTTTGCATACCCATGGCCATTGCCAAAATCCATTCCTTTAGAGATTCTGTCTGTAAAAGAGAAGAATAAGCAACAAAGTAAAACATTAGGATGGAAGGGTAAGAGGAAAATAGAAATACACAATTTTGTCATACATAAAACCTTAAAAAAAACGAAATTCTAAGAATAGGTTGTGAACAACAATGTCAAATGATGTAATATTTGAAAAGAATACAATATTCCAAAGGTCTGGTAATTAGAAGTCATTGGTAGCTTTATAGTACAAATGTTCACTAGTACACCTGATTGGTAGTGTAAGGAAGGAGACTGAAATTAGTTGACTAACAAATACAAAGGGGAAGGAGAACACAGGGAAAATCTTATCTTTATTTAGGATATTCATAAAGACAAGGGAAGGTGAGAAGTGACATAGTATATCAGGGCTAATTGTAAAGCATTTGGTTTCTTTTTTCTTCTTAAGATGGAGGTAGTCTAAAAGAATGTAAGCAATGTGGAAAGAAATTTTAAGATAAGGATCTTGGAAAAAGTACAAAGAAAGGGTCTTTGGAGGAAAAAAAATCAAACAGTTCTTTCTCAGAGTCAGCAAAAAGGGAGATTAAAAGAAAAGGGAGTGGGGGAGCAGAAAGTGGATTAAGAGAGAAGTTCTCCCTCAAATGGTTCTGTTTCTCCAGAGAAGTAGTCAATGTCAGGCACTGAGGGTGACTGAAGATGGGGTTGGAAAATGGAGCTAATTTGTGATCTCATCATCTAGTGCAGGCACAGAAAAACAACTGTTCCTCAGATCTTTTCTTTCAGATCTCATGTATTTCAATTTCCCACTCCTGTATTAGAGCTGATGTTAGAAAGCAAAATACTTGAAGATAAATTTATAGCACAGTATGGATTAGAATGTCATTTAATTATAATTATTTTTTAAAGATTATTTATTTATTTCAGAGAGAGAGAGAGGGAGTGATAGAGCAGAGTGAGAGAACATGAATAGGGCGTGGGGCAGAAGCAGGCTCCCCGCTGAGCAGGGATTCCCAAGATGGGGCTCAATCCCAGGACCCTGGGATCATGACCTGAGCTGAAGGCAGATGCTTAACTGACTGAGCCTCCGAGGTGCCCCTTGAATATCATTTAGTTATAAAAATTAGAGGGCAGTGTAGTGACAAAGCTGAGCAGGGTATTGAAAAACTGAGAAAAAAAAAAGTTAGATATATCATCAAAATAATACTCAAGGAATTTAGAGCCTGATAGAATGGATTAGCGTATTCAATACTCATTTAACTCTTAGTGATATAGCAGTTTTAAAAAATCCATGGAACATAGGGATATAAAGAGAGAAAGCACTAACTTAGCACCTGTTTATTGAAAAACTACCATATAGAAGCTACTTTGACAGAATCTTTGAAGTTACAAAAATGACTGAAACAATGACTTTCTACTAGACTGCGATTTGTATCCATTCATTCATTTCTTCATATTTTATACTGTGTCAAATCAACAGTATTTATAACACTATTAAAATTAACCCAGAATTTAATATAAAAGAGGTTTCTTTTTCCAGTAAGTCACTGGGAAGGAGGCTAATTAGTCTCTGAAATAGTCAAGGAATGTATTATAGGGCATTTTTTTTCTTTGTTCAGTGTTGTGGGTCATTTTCACCAAAATGTAAGCACAATACAAGGGCCAGAGGAAAGCACAAGTAGAGGATGACTCCCTGTAACATATAATTTGAAGATTGCTCTCCAGTCCATTTCCTGGAAGATGTGAACTTAGACGTTGAAGGAGAGTTAGGTTTTGTATATATAGATGGAGGAGGAATATTCTAGTTGGAGAAAATGTCATAAACAAAGTGAGAGTCGTGAGAAATTGTTAGGCTCATAGAGTTAGTTTCATGCAGTTAGTTATGCTGGAGGACCAGACAGTGAGAAGGTAAACTGATATCAGATTAAAAGATATATTAAGGAGTTTGGATATTTTAGAGTATGAGATTTAATGGAGTTTTGAGCAAAGTGTGATAGCATGAAAAGTGTGTTTCAAGTGTTATCCACTATTGATTGTCTTCTCTGATCTGCCCTTCTCCCAAAGTAAAGCTAAGTTAAATGATTCATTTTAACAGTATATGCTCTATCATAATACTTACCCATGTTACTATAATTACCTCCTTCGTGTACCTCAACCAGCCTCACCAAATCTCTACATGTGTTTGGATTCAAAGCCTTGAGAGTAATAAAATATTCCTTTGTACTGCTTTTCCAGGTTTCTCAATAGAATTTTTTTAAGTAGCTCAGGAAACAAAATTAGATATTAGAAGGCAAAGATTCGGTATCCTTAATCCTTGGCCTATTACATAGCACTTCATTTAGACACAACTACAGTTGGCCCTTGAACAATATGAGGGTGTAGGACACCAACCCCAGCACATTCAAAAATACGCATAACTTTTGACTCCCCCAAAACTTAACTAATAGCCTACAGTTGACCAGAAGCCTACTGATAACATAAACAGTCAATTAACACATACTTTGTATATTAAATACTGCATTCTTATGATAATGTAAGCTAGGGGCCCCTGTATGGGCTCAGTTGGTTAAGCATCTGACTCTTTTTTTTTATTTTATTTTTTTTAATATTTTCATTTATTCACCTGACAGAGAGAGACACAGCTAGAGAGGGAACACAAGCAGGGGTGGTGGGGGAGGGAGAAGCAGGCTTCCCACTGAGCAGGGATCCCAGGACCCCGGGATCATGACCCAAGCTGAAGGCAGACACCCAACCAACTGAGCCACCCAGGCACCCCAAGCATCTGACTCTTAATTTCAGCTCAGGTCATGATCTCAGTGTCATAGATCGATCCCCATCTGGATCCATGCTCAGCACAGAGTGTGCTTAAGATTCTCTCTTTCTCCTTTGCCCCTCCCCCCTGCTCACCTCTCTCTCCTTCAAAATAAAAGTAGTAAGATAGAAAAAAGAAAATGTTATCGAGAAAATACATTTATAGTACTGTACCATATTTATTGAAAAAAATCTGCATGTTATGCGGACCCATGCAGTTCAAACCCATGTTGTTCTAGGGTCAACCATATAAGAAGCCCCTAATTTTTTTTATAATTCACTAACTGATTAAAGAAAGGCTGCTTTAGGATTATGGCAGTGAAATGAAAATGCAAAGATACTTTAGAGGTCAAATCAAAATGATTGTTTTCAAAATATGCGATGTAGGTGAGAGAGTTAGGGGGGTATTTTTTTTTTCATTCTCTAAAGAATGCAATAAAATTGTGGAGACAGTACAATGAAATATTTAAGTGTATAAGGGTTGATCTATACAATTTGAGACAACAGGTACTAAATATATCTTCTTAACAGACATTTTTCCATTTGGACATGCTAGAGGTGATCAGAAGTTAGCCAATTCATTTAAACTGTGGTGGATTCCATAAGATCATAGGAAAGATATTGGATCTATTTTGGTTTAGGACAAAGAGCAGGATTTAAATAAACAGAGTATTACCAATTTACAATATATTAGGGACAAAACTGAAGTGGGTAAGGGAAAGCATGAACAGAACATTTTGGTTGCAACAAGTCTACCACTATAAAAAGTAGCACCCGAAGTGGAATAGGAGAATACTGAAGAAGGAAAAGAATGAGGACAAATTCAGAGCTGGAGGAGTTGGAAAGAGAGTGAAGATAAAATTCTCTGGGTGCCTCAGCAAGTAAATACTTCCTAGACAATTTTGGAAAGTAAATTTAGTGTGCTTATTCTCCAATATGCTTTATTTAGAGTGTACCACCAGTTAAATATAAAGATGTAAAATGGTATCATATCTTTTTAATGGCATAATTCCACTCAAACTCCAAAATCTCCTAGTCTTAGTTATTACATATTTTGTAAGTGTGTGGTATTTTTAATCCAAAGGAAATTGGAATTTGTACCACAGGCCAATTCTCATGGGAAATCGAGTAACTTTCCTAAAAGCAGATGTGGCACAAGTGTTCCTTCTTCTTGCTGCCCCCTTCTCAAGAAACTCAAAAGGCTTTCAGAGCTTTTGCAGCAGATTTCTGAGCAATGGCTAGGATTTTTGAAGTGTTGGTTATGGAGGAGTCAGGAAAATATTATTCTGTGGATGGGTGTTCATAATACCTTAGTCTTACCTTCAGACTTGGGTAGCTATTAAATACAATTCACCTGGTTTTTCTGTTTATTTTAATGTAAAGTACACAAAATGTGTTCTAAGAGCCACCTGCTCAGTTTGACAATTATTATTTTAATTATATTTCTAAGTATCAAACCTCTAAATATACTATTAAAGGTGAAAATTCTTTCCTAACTGTTCTCTGAAGCTTTTCTTCAGTAGTAGATCAATGGCAGAAAATACATGAGGTCTGAAACTTGACTTTTGAAGAAACGGTGATTGTTGCTATCAAAATCAGGTTATGACCCCAGGACAGCCACCACCATAATAGCATCATAAGACTCAATGCTACAATGATCTGGGAAGGGCAACTAACCATAGGCACTGCTATTTGCTTCAGAGGAGCACCAATTAATTTGTCTGCTCTCTGATCCACTTGAAGAACTCAGCTGGAAACCAAACAAAGCCAGCTTGAAAAAAAAATCTAACATTTGAGCTATTTTATGTATTCTTTCAAGTAGACTATATTTTAGACTCCAGAACCAAGGGTCATAACTCTTGTATCTCTCTCTCTTCATAGAATTAGAGTTTGTCAAAGATGTTAAAAATAAAATGAGTGTGAAGGCTCTATGAGAGTTATGAGAAGGGTGAGAAAAAGGTGAAGAAGGACTAAAGTAAGACTTTTAGATACGAGTAATAATAACAACAACAATATTAAAACTGACAGCTTTCTTCTCTGTATCTTTGCTTCCCACTGTTCCTCTTTAGAACCAAATGTGTAACTTATATTTTATTAAGGATAACTGTAGCAAAAATTAGCATTCAGATTTTGAGTAAAGAACTGATGGAATTAAGAGTTAATTTAAAAATTGATTTTAGATATCTGACAGAGGGGTGCCTGGGTGGCTCAGTTGGTTAAGCGGCTGCCTTTGGCTCAGGTCATGATCCCAGGGTCCTGGGATTGAGCCCCACATCGTGCTCCCTGCTCAGCAGGGAGCCTGCTTCTCCCTCTCCCTCTGCCTACTGCTCTGCCTGCTTGTGCTCTCTGTCAAATAAATAAATAAAATCTTAAAAAAAAAAAGATTCTGTAGTCTTTAAAAAAAATAGATATCTGACAGAATCTCAACAATATCTCCATTTTTAAAACCCCTATCAAACATAATACCATATATGTGACCTTTCCTCATGTTGTTAGAAACATCCATAAACTTTATCATACATTAGCAGTTATATCTAAGGTCCCTTCCCAGAAGGTAAATTGTTTCCCTAATCTCAAATACAAATCTGGGTTTCTTTTTCAAGTCTGAGTTATTTTTTCAAGTCTGAGTGTCTCTGGAACTCTAGAATTTTATAGCAATGTCATATGTTTATATTTTTTTTGAGTGCCAGAAAGTCTTGAAGCATTGTGTGTGCATGTATGCATGAATACATGTGTGTCTATGTGTATCTGTGTTTAGTTCCCATAGAAATATGTTTTTAACACATAAATATAAATATATATATTTTAAAGAGACTCTCTTCTTGCCATGATGAAATAATTGGCATCAGACTTGCATTCCCTTTATCAACTAAGAAACTAAACAGCCCATCTAAATAACTACTTTTGGACAGTGGATAATAGGACAACACAACTGTGATTCTTAAAAGGAGGGAAAAGTTCTACAATATCACTGGCTTTCTACCTGGAGGATATCTAGTTTGTAGTACTAGAAAGAAGAGAAATTACTAACACTGTGATCTCACTGAGTTGGGGAAATGGAAATTAAAGTTGAGGAGGCTGAGGGAGCTAGAATTTGCAATCACAGTACCAAGAAAATGAAGTAAGGCAGGTAGTGATGTCTAGAAATCTACATGGAAGAGTCTTGAATTTTTTGTTGATCTTAGGCTGTGAACAGAGAAGTAGAATCTCTCTACAAAGCCTGTCAATGGAAAACTAAAAGGAGTTAATAAGCTGAGTAATACCCAAAGCTCACACAGGATAGGGTAGGCGCTGAAGTTGCAAAGAAGCAGACTGTGAAAAACACATTGAATACCCATGGAATTCAGTTGAATCTGTAGAAGAGTTATAATTTTAGAGTAGGTTAAACTACCCCAACAGGAAAAACAATGGCTCTACTAAAATAGACCTCAAAAAAAAAGCTTTGCAAGGCTGAAGCTAATCTATGAGTAACTTAACTGGTTGTCAAAACAAAAGTCAGCACATGTTGAAGATTTTTTTTTTTTAATTATTTATTTGACAGAGAGAGCGAGAGCACACAAGCAGGGGGAGCAGCAGAGGGAGAGGGAGAAGCAGGCTCCCCGCTGAGCAGGAAGCCTGATGCGGGGCTGGATCCCAGGACCCTGAGATCATGACCTGAACCAAAAGCAGGCACTTACATTTTGAAAGAAGAAAATACATTCCAAATATTCAACAGTATAACCAAAGCCCAGCACTCAATAAATTATAAAAAAGATATCTAGAAAATCCCAAATGTTTAGAAATAAAAATATATATATATTTTGAATGAAACTTGACCACTTTCTTACATCATCCACAAACATAAATTCAAAATGAATGAAAGACCTAAATGTGAGATAGGAAACCATCAAAATCCTAGAGGAGAACCCAGGTAGTAATCACTCTGACTACAGAGAAAAAACTGATTGTTACTGGATGGGAGGTGGGTAGGAGGATGGTTAAATGGGTGATGGGTATTAAGGAGGACACTTGCTGTGATGAGCACTGGATGTTGTATGTAGGTGATGAATCCCTAAATTCTATACCTGAACTAATATTACACATTATGTTAACTAACTGGAATTCATATAAAAACCTGAAAAAAATAAATTAAAAAACACATTTTGATTAGCTCATTTATGATCAAATGTATTGGCAAATAAATAAGGGAGCTTGACTAACCTGACAAAAGTAAAAACCTACAGTTACCATCATACATAATTGGATGACTTAGCATTTCCCCAGCAAAATTCAGAACGAACCAAGTATATTCCCTTTCATAACATTTATATCTAATGTTGACATGAACATTAGACACCTTAACATTTCAATAAGACAAGAAATGTGATGCATACAGCTTAGAAAGGAAAGAAGAAACTCAGTTCATAGAAAACAAGATCATTGTTATAGGTTGGTTTTCTTAAGAAGCAGACTCTAAGATGAAGGTTTGCATGTAGGAATTTTATGTGGAAACACCTCTGGAATCATAATCTGTGGAGACAAGGGTAAAGAATAGTACTTGATAGAAGGAAAAGCCATGCTGAGATACAGAATCAACAAATCCTCAATTAAGCACATGAGATCTGTGGAGTTAGAATACCATATTAGAATTGGGACAAGGTGGCCAAAAGTTTGTACTGCTCCAGGAAGGTGTTTGTTTACCTTTGGGAAAATTGACTGCCTTCATCTGAGGCAAACTCTGAAGGAGCTGGCAGGTCTATACTGACTACCATGGGTACTCCTAGCATCTGGTAGAAAGTCTTACACTGAAGCATGATATGGCAGAATACACAGCATCCACAGAAATGTAAGTGCACAGAACATCCAAAAGAACCTATTTTAAAAATTACTAGAACTAAGAAGCATGAATTTAGCTAGGTCAAGGGGTACATGATCTATATACAGTAATCGTGTGTGTTACTAAGTACTAGCATTACACAATTAAAAGTAAAAATTAAGTATATAATTTGCATTACCATCAAAAATTAGGAAATACCTAGGTATTAATTTAGCAAAGTATATGTAAGATCTCTCCACTGAAAGTCTGCATCTTTGTTGGAAGAAATTAATGAACCACAAAACGGAGAAACATATCATGTGCATAGATTATAATGCTCAACATTAAGTTGTCAGTTCTTCCCAAAATGATCTGTAAATTTGGAGCAACACCAATCAAAATCCCAACGAACTTTACTTTGTAGGATTTCACAAATGATTTTGAATTTATATGGCAATGGAAACAACATAGAATAGTCAAAACAATTCTGAAAAGGAAAAACAAATTTGGAAGATTTACACTGCCTGATTTAAAGACACAGGTTAAAGCTACACTAATCAAGAGAATCTGGTGTTGATGTAAGAAGAGACATATAGGTAAGTGGAGTAGAATAAAGAATTCAAAATAGACCCATATGTACGTTGGAGTTGAGTTTTGACAAAAATACTAACACAATAAAATGGGGAAATGATAGTTGCTTCTACAAGGGCTGCAGGAACAACTGGATATATGTATGGATAAAAATGAATCTCAACCTTTATCTCATTAAATTGGAATGAATTTTAGCCCTAAACACCAACCATAAAACTATAAAATTTCTAGATGAAAACCTAAGAGAAAATCTTTTTAGCCTGCGCTTGACGAATATTTCTTAGGACACACATGAAAAATAGAAACCTAAAATAAAACCTTGGAAAATTGGACTTCAACACAATTACAAACTTCTGCTCTGTTAAAGACACCATTAAGAATTTTTTTTTTTTAAAGCTACAGTCAGGGAAAAATTATTTACAATGTATGTGTCTGATACAGTATTTGTATCCAGAATATATAAATAACTTATAATTCAATAATGACACAATCAATTTTTTAAATGGGCAAATAATTTGAATAAGCATTTCACAGTGGAAGATATACAAATGTCCAATAAGCACATAAAAAGATGTTTAACAATAAAAGTCATCAAGAAAATACGGTGAGATATCAGTATACACCAAAGAGATTGAAGTAAATGTCCAAATTGAGAGGGAGCATTTAGAAACATTTAGGGGACTATGACAAAGTACTTTCCTGTCTGCCTATCTGTTTATTGAATCTAATGCTAATAAAATAGAGCTTGTATTTTGTATGTCTTTGTCGGGTTTTTCTACTAGATGTGGTGGCTTATTATAATTTATGTATCGATTTCTGAGAGATTTGATTTTTTTTTTTTTTTTGGATTGTCCTTTACCCCAGATATTTTAAAAAGCATTGCTCTAAGGAATTGGAAATCAAAGTGATTGGTCCATAGCAGTACCAGCAAGATAATCCTTCCAGAAATAACCAGAAGGCTAAAGAAATGTGCTCTGCCGATATGGCTCCATTTTCAGTCTCTCTCATTCCCTCTTAGATTGGGCATGAAGACACAAACCACAAATTGCTTTGACTATCATGTTTTCCCCCATATGTCATTCCACTGGATGCATACCATGAGAGGTGAAAAATTACAGAAAATGTGTATGTCTCATTTCCTATGAGAGGAAGTTTAGAAACAGAAAATATGGCTATAACCTTTGCACTGATGCAAATATGGAGACCCAGTTTCATGCTGATACTCCAGATGGCCACAACTTTCCAAAGCCTTATAAACTGTTAAGTTAGTACATCAGTGGCTTAGCTTTAAATTAACATAATATCTCCTGTCTGTGCTGTGGTGATCAAACCTTCAATAACTGAAGAAAGAGCAATGTAAACCAAAACAATGCATTGATTGCGAAGTCTGGACTCTTTAGCCAAAGAGAGCCGTGAACTGAAAATCTGTAGATTGTTTTCTTCCAACGTAAAGCTAAATAAAACAAGTCTACTTGTTGGACTATGATTTCATTTACTAGATATTTTTTAGTGAAGGGGGCAGCATCAGTTTTACATACACATATGCGCAAAATGCTCTGCTAGTGTACGTTAGACTTCATGCAGTATGTGATAAATGTTATTTATATGTTTTTCCTTCTATTGCAGGTAGATTAAATGACACAGAAAACTAAGGAGACATAGAAAATTACTATATCCCCAACTGGTTTTTATTAAATAATCAATAACCAATAGAAAAATGGGGTCTAATAATTATTTAAAATAAGCAAATTCATATAAGGATTTACCTTTTAAATGGTCCTTGTAGCCTAAATTCTTGGTACAGAAAAGTGTGCAAGCCACTGTATTGTTTCTGTGTCTAGCAAAGATCCATTAGACTCAGGAGGCTGTTTATAGAGGTATGTTGAGAACTTTATGGTTATGGAAAACTTAAATTTCAAAAAACTTCCTTGAACTTGCTTTGCTAATAGAATCTATATGGATCCAGAAAAAAAAAAAAAAAAATCAATATACAATAGTTTGCTTTGAAAAACTTTATGATTCTCCTCCCAAATACTTCTTTCCTACCAAAGAAATTAAACTGACTCAATGTATTGGTAAAAGTTTTCTGAAGAGACAGACATAAAGAATAGCTTTAAAATAGAATTTTTGTTCTTTTTCCAGGCCAGTCAGTGACTGATTTCACTATAAAGCAGCAAATTCAGAATCTACTATTTGTCTCAAATATTTAACTAAAAATTAGTATCCATTATGTGGTAAAATGTATATATAAAGGTAAACTTTCTGGAAAGAAGGAAACAGTTTATATAAGTAAGAATATACTTTTTCTACATTTATTGGTTCTTGCTATTTTGCAATGGGAGTTATATTTGTCCAATATAGTGTTGTATTAATTTTTGAGGAAAATTTCTGGTTATAAAGCACTAAAATTGATCTTAATTATAGGATTATCTGTTTTCCTTCTCAAAGACACTGCATAACCCGGAACTAATTGAATTATATCAGTAACTCAAATACTTTTCTCTGTTTATAGACAGTATTTCACTTTGTGGGAGATTCTAGCCTAATTCTTCATCATCAGTTATCCCTGCTTCCTCTGTGCTTGTTGTCCTATTCTCGTTCCTGGAGATAATCATAATACTTGCTAAGCAAAGTTGTTGAGAGAATTAAATGAGCTTTGAAAAATTCCCGGAACACAGTGTGGCCTAAGTGTTTGCTGGTATTACTACTGTTATCATTCAAGCCCTGAACAAAATACCCTCAGTTACCTTCATGTTCACTCTTTATCGTATTGTTTTGCTATTTTCTTCTTATTTCCATGAATCTTAATTCACTGTCCTAGTTCTCTAAGTCATGTGGCTTTTTGAGGGGGGTAGAGGTTTGTTTTACAATTTAAAATAAGTATTGATTGGGGCGCCTGGGTGGCTCAGTTGGTTAAGCGACTGCCTTCGGCTCAGGTCATGATCCCGGAGTCCTGGGATCGAGTCCCACATTGGGCTCCCGGCTCGGCGGGGAGCCTGCTTCTCCCTCTGACCCTATCCCCTCTCATGCTGTCTCTCTCTCTTTCTCTCTCTCTCTCAAATAAATAAATAAATAAAATCTTTAAAAAAAATAAAATAAGTATTGATTATATAAAAAATGATAATCATAAACTGATTATATATTAACACAAGTAACATTATTTTTTTGAAAAGTAATTCTATTTTCTAAGACCAAAAATTATTTTTTCCAGATTTACTGAGGAATAACTGACAAATATAATTGTATCTATTTAAAATAAACAGTTCAGTAATTTGGTATACATATACATTGTGGCATCTTTGAATTGGACTTCCTGGTTTAGTCTCAATTTTTCTTGCTCTTCTGTTTTTGTTCTTCTGGATTTACTATGCCCAGAGCTCTTAATTAAGAAACTCTGATCTTTTTTTATAGGAACCCAGTTTCTAGAACAATTATATATAGAATACAAGCTAAGTGGGTCTGCATGAAAATCTCAATGATCCACCCATTTCCAAAACAAAACACAGAAATTGGAGATATACAAAGAAACATACACACACTCAGACACACCCACGTGTGCTTATATTTTTGATTCAATTTAGTATGTAATTATTGAATAGATACTATGTACCAAAAACATATGTTGGTAAAAATAGCACTCGCTTCATAAAAAGTCTGTGAAAATTAGATGTGGTGAACACACAGTCACAGCTTTCCCCATTATCAACATATACCTCCGAAGGTGTGCATTTATTTTTATTGATGAACCTTCATCATCACCCCAATACATAACTACATGAGGGCTCATTCTTGGTGTTGTATATTCTATGAGTTTGGACAAATTTATAAGGATGTGTATCCACCATTATAACATCGTACAGAAGAGTTTCACTGCCTTAAAATTTTTCTGCACTCTGACTATTCATCCCTCCCTTTCACTTAACACCTGCCTACCACTAATCACGTTACTACTCCATAGTTTTTGCCTTTTCCAGAGCCTCATACAGTTGGGATTGTACAACATGCAGCCTTTTAAGATTGGTTTCTTTCACTCAGTAATATGCATTTAAGTTTCCCTCTGTCTTTTCATGGCTCAAAACCTAATTTATTTTTAGCACTGAACAATATATAAATTGACAGCTGATTCTGGGGCACCTTTGTGGCTCAGCCAGTTAAGCATCCTACTCTTGATTTCAGCTCTTGATTTCAGCGTCTGACTCTTGATCAGCTCAGGTCATGATCTCAGGGTCCTGAGATCGAACCCCACATCAGGCTCTGCTCTCAGTGTGGAGTCTGCTTGAGACTCACTCCCTCCCCCTCCCTCTTTACCCCCCCACTCTCTCTCTCTCCTTTAAAATAAATAAATAAATCTTTAAGAAAAGAAATTGATTTGGCAAATATGTACATGAAAATAAAACCCAAATCTCTATTCTTTAGGTAAATACATACTAACAATGAGATAATATTACACAGATCTATTAGAATGACCATAATTAAAAGGATTGGCCACACAAAGTTTTAGCCAAGATGTACAGGAATTAGAACTGCTGGTAGGAAAGTATAATTCTATCACTACTTTTGAAAGTAGTTCAAAGTTTCTGGAAAACTGTATATAAACATGTACTTGTCATGTGATCCAGCCACTCCATGTCTCATTATTCACCAAAAAGAAATAATAGCCTCTGTCCATATAAATACTTGTACACAATTGCTCATAGCAGGCATATATGTAATAGCCCAACTGGAATAACCAAGACAGCAGTGAAGAAAATAAACTTTTGATAAATTCAACAATACAGAACAATCTTATAATAATAGCCTGAGTGAATAAAGGCCATGCAAAGAAAAGAACATACTGTATGATTTCATCTATATAAATTTCTAGGAAATGCAGACTATAAGGTGAGAAAACAGATCAGTACTTATACTGGGGCAGGTAAAGGGGTGCAAAAAGGGGCAAGAGGGAGGAATTATTAAGGGGCAGAAGGACTTTTTTGGGTAACAGATACATTCATTTACTTAATTGTGGTAATAATTCACAGGTATATATTTATGCCAAATCTTAAACACTATACTTTAAATAAGCGTAACTTATTCCATTTAATTATATCTCAATTAAGACATAAAAAAAATCACAAAAAACCCACAACATAACTTAGTTGTTTGTCTACTTTTTTCCCCTTGTTATCACCCACTTTCTGCATATATAATATTATTAATTTCTTTCCACATCTGTCATCCTTAATCCATTTCCAGTATATTCACTAACTGTTTCTTTTGCTTAATTTTAATTCCTTTAAGATTCCTAGCAAAGGCAATGGAAACATTTCAGTTTAGAACATTTTCCAATGTTCATCATTAATTTTAGGCCAGTTTATACCCATCCTTAGGGATGAGCCGCATACATTTAGTAAATGTACAACAAGAAATGAGAACCCATACCCAGATATTATGCAGGAGCCTGTTCTGGTATGAGCGTACCAGGAAACTGTGTTCACTTTCATAAATTTTTTAAAATAGTTTTTCATTTTTACCTATTTTAAATTCACTTGTAATTTAATAAATTATTGCTAGTTCATCATAGTTTAAAAAAAGATTACTTGAATGAATTAATTCTAAATTTTATACATAAAAGGGCTCTTTTTTTGACAGGAGAAGAAACACTCATGGATGATGCCTTTGACCTATACAGTCCTTCAAAGGAAAACCTCTGTCTGTTGAAATAAATGATAGCCTCTTCCTTCTGGGCAAGCAAGGCAAGTGCAATGTCCATTGAGATTCCTTGTTTGCTCACCCCAGATTGGATGCTTTGGGTCGATTTCCCTGCAAGAATGATATTGTCTCCTAAAGGCAACCAGCAATGGAAGTTCGTTAGTCATTACCCCACTCAGAGAAGAATGTGTACATTATCTTCTGGAATGGCTTAGCAAAGACTTACATAGAGAGACATTTTCCTTTTCTTTGTCTTTTATTCTAAACAACACTCTTCATTTTATTTTAATACTTTTTCCTTTATGCTGTAAATCTCATGTGTACTCAGGGCTCCGTATGGTCCCTGGACCTATTATGCTAGGGCACACTAATTCCATCTTGTTCTTGATCATTTCTGCATCCAAACTGAGAGCCTAGCATGGCGTCTCCAATTCACTTGGTTCTTAATAAATGTTGAATAATTTTTTAAATGGCTAATTCTGGAAAAGTTCAGTGAAAGAGTTACTTTACTATACTACTGATAGACAATAATTTCTGAAAGGAAATTTGGCAATATATACAGTTTGTTCAAAATATTTACCTCTTATATGACTAATTTATCTTTTGGAACCATATTCAAAGGAAATAACCAGAAAGCGCAAAGATGTATGCATAAATAAATTCATTATAGCAGCGTTTATAATAGAATAAACAAACAAAAGCACAATGTGATAGTAATAGTATATAGGAAAATGGGTAAGTAAATTATGGCAAATCCATAAAACCGAAAACTATATTTCTATTGAAAAGATATTTATGGCTTTCTTTTTAATTTCAATGTTTCTCTCCATCTACTTTTGTTTACACTTTGGACTTTCATTTTTCTCTGTCTCTGTCTCTCTTTCACTGTCTCTGTCTCCATCTCTCTCTCTCTCGTTACCTATATGGGGAGTGGTGATAAATGTTCCACTCTTCTTTGCTTTTGTTTTATTTTGTTGGCAACTCATCTTTGGATAAGATTACTATCACCTGGGCTATTGTTTGCCTCAGAAACCATCTCTTTTCTGTTTACCTGGACATTATTTTAATCTTCTCCTTGGCATCTGAGTGGGAGGACTAGGTGTATATGCTTTATTTTTGTGAGTCAGTGGTTTTCTCCCTGAGGAGGGTGAAGAAAGGAGCTGGGGGACTTGGTCCAGGATCCAGAAGTGGGGAAACTACTTCAGTACATTTTCTCTGTGATTTTGTAGAAACTATTTTACCAGAGTTCGGTGTTATCCTAAGGATTATCTTAACCTAAGATTGCTATTTATATTCCAGCTTTAGCTCTTCCCATGTCATTCACGGAGAAGACTGGTCACACTGAGTCCCTAAAACTGTAGGACATTTTTCCGTGATTGCTCAGCACATATTTTTCTTTGCATTGCCATGTTCCTTCTGATTACAAATGTGAGGTTCTCTGGCTTAAAAGATTTTGCCTTCTTAGTCCCAAACTAAGGCAGGATAACTGAGTCAGGATAAAGAAAGTATAACTGCATGACCAAATTGTTTCATATCCAATCTGGCCAGCATGATTAAGCCAACTGGGGTGAAATTAAGCTTTTCCCTAACTTATTTTGACCTCTAGGTGGGGTCCTTAAAAATATATGTCTCTGACTAGGGCCACCACTGAAGATTTCTCTGCAGCAAAAAAATTTTGTGCCAACTCCCCACAATTCATTCCATTTTTTCTTCTATTTGGTCCATGGTATATTGAATTTAGCTGATAGCTCACCAACTTTGTTGTATAAATTATAAAACTATAGTCTCAGTAGAGATTAATAGTCCATGATCTTTAAATTCTTTGGAAGAAAGAATCTGTTTGGTCTATCTCAGGTAAGTGTTCTCAAGTTCAACCATATTTCTCATTTGGTGAAGTCATTCACACAAACATGTTTGAAAGGGCCCTATTTCTAGGTGAGGAGTAGTTTTTAGGGAAAAGTAAACAAAAAACTTCGATTGTTGGGAAATGAATATACATTGCATTCTAAAGAAATTTTTTTTTACTAAAACCAATGAACTTCATTTAAGGTAGCTGAGAGACTTTACATAATTCATTGTCAATCAGGCCCAAATTTAAAAGCATTTATCTCAGTGAAAATTGTATCCCTTAAATATACATATATATGATATTTTAAAGCAAATATTACACCAAACAAAGTTAAAAAGGCAAAAAGACTTTATTCAAGGCTATTGCACTTGGAGAGAGAGGCCAGAATTCACTCTGAACCGACCTCTGCTGAAACAAAGGGTGGGAGGTTTCTTCATCGCCAGGGTGAGCTGATGGAAAAGTACAGGAACATTAGAAGGGAGGTTGTTCAATGTCATGCGTGAAGCATATTGAGTTATTGCTGAGTTTGCAAATGTTTTTCTCTATAATTAGGCCATCTGGTTTTCTAATTGACACCCATCAAATTTAGACTCTTACCCTCCCACAGAGATTGAGAAATAAGGGTCCTATCTTTCTTGATAGTTATATTTTAAAGGGATGGCTCTCAGATCTTTGAGAAAGACATTTCTGGGCTGTACAACTGGCAAGAGGCTTTTACATATATCACAAAGAGTCAGAGAAACAATTTACAGTGACAGGCTCTCTAAAGTAAATGCTGTAAGGAAAGGGAGATCAGGGCCCAGAGTCAGCAAGAAGCCTGTCTATAGCTTAGTCGAGCTGCAGGAAATATTAAGGCCATCAGATAAATCCTAGGTAAATAAAAATACATTTAACTTTTCCTAATTTATTCTTTCTTACTTTGTGCTAATTCTTATTGAATACCATTTTTTAAAAGTAATGTCAACACATTTTTTGTTTTCAAAATGTATTAAAAGATGTTAAGTGCATGAGTTAGGATTAAAAAGCAAGTCTGTGGCTCTGTTTCATTGATATTCCCCCCCCCCAAATTGTATAAATTCCCTAGTTATTGGAGACACATCATGGGTGGCAATGACTTGGGTGGAGATCAGACTTGTGTTCAATCACTACTGAAGTACTCACTAGTTTTGCTCGTTGGGGGAATTTCTCTGAGTGTCAGTTTTCTTATTTGAAAAATGAAGGTCAAGGTCATATTTACCTTATAGAACTTTAGGAAGTAAAATGAGATAATTTTTATAAAGGATCAAAATGAATAGAGTATGTTCATAGTATGAACTTAAAAAATATGTATATTATGATTACTATACTTGGGGAAAAAGTGTAATCTTTGGGCCATAAATGATTAATACTTGTAAAAGCTCTCAGAAGGAGATTTAACAGAAAGTCGGATGCCCATAGCCTCCACATTAGCTTTCATGAATTACCTCTATCTTGACAGAGCTGCTGGGCACACTGCATTTACCTCATTTCTCTGGTCTTTTCTGCCATCTCCATAAGAAATAGGCAACATTTTCAAACAGAGTTCAAATCTGGATAGGGATATTCTTGCAAAAAAAAAGGGTAAAATTTTGGTATGAGTCAAGAGGGCTATGATTTTTTTTTATGTTTTCTGTTGATATCTGTATATTTTGTGCAAAAATCTACAAATTAGAATGTATGAGGTTTTTTTTTTTGGGTCTGGGCACAAAGTGGATCCATATAAAATCTTGCATTTGGGGGCTGCTATAGACTAAATTGTGTCCCTTCACAATTCCTGTGTTGAAGAACTAACTCCCAGTATAGTGATATTTGAGATGAAGTCTTTGGGAGATAATTGGGTTTAGATGAGGTCATGAGTATGGAGCCCTCAAGATGGGACCAGTGCCCTTATAAGAGGAAGAGACACTAGAATACTCTCTGCTATGTGAAGACTCAGCTAGAAGGTGGACATCTAGAAGTTAGGAGGAACACACTCACCAGGACCTATCCATGCTGGCACTCTGATCTTGGGCATCTAGCCTCTAGAACTCGGAGAAAACAAATGTCTGTTATTTAAGCCACCCCATCTTTGGTATTTTGTTGTGGTGGTCTGAACTGAGACTGAGTTCATCCCAGATACTAGAATTTAAAAAAAATGCAGTCTTCAAGCAGATTTCCAAAGAAACATCTAAAAAATAAATGTATTTGGAAAAAGAAACTCTAGATGATCCTCAAAGTAAGTGTGAAAAAAAAAAATATATATATATATATATAGGTAGTATTCCTTTCATAAGCAATTATTTACCAGTGATGGGGTTCAGGACATACTACCCCCAAATACAGCCACTTCGCATTTTGAATCTTTTAAGCAGAAGGAGTCTGAGAAAATGGCAGAAACAGGAAGGTCACTGACCTTTCCCTCAACCTTCTTCCTGAAATAGATCATAAAACCCTCATGTTGGAGGTACCTTCCTTATATCCAGAAGAAAGGAACATCCTTATCTCCAAAGAGACAAGGTGCCAAGATTCTGATCAAATGAGCCTTGCTAAGTTTCCTCCAGTTTACTATACTTACTCACACTCTTTGATCTCTCTTGTTTTTTTGTGACTGGCCACTCTTCATCAAACCTAGTATAAAAACACTCAGCTTTAACTGTTTCTTCAGGTCTTCATTTCCTTAAGAAGCCTCCTGTGTCACATACAACTGTCATAAATAAATTTTTTTTCTTTTCTTTTTTTTTTTTTCAGAGAGAGAGATAAGAGGGGGAGGAGGGGGAAAGGGAGAGGGAGAGAGAGAGAACCTTAAGCAGGCTCCATGTGGGACTTGATCTGAAGACCCTGAGATCATGACCTGAGCCAAAATCAAGAGTCAGTGGTTTAATTGACTGAACCACCCACGCGTCCCGTTTGCTTTTCTTCTGTTTTCCTTGTCAGTTTAATTTTTAGACCTGTTAGGTAGAAGCTAAACAGGAGCAGTGGAAGGAACACCCCAAGGCAGAGTCCCAAGTCCTTGAAGAGGAATCATGGAGACACGAGTGGGAGGCAAGAAGGGAGATAAATAAGCTATACATTAAAAACTTGAGAGCTCAACATCCTGACCTTGTGGCTTCCAACACCTTAGGGCCACAAGCGCAGAGCATGCACTCTCCTCTTCTACCTCTGCCTCAGGGAAACCCCTAGACTCCTTATAGTGCATTTGCATTGCAAGAGCAGCCCCACCTGATGGAGAGAGGCTGCCGTGACTTTCTGGTACAAACCTTTTAGGGTCAAAAAGTCCTCCTCCCAACCTGTGGGAGGAATCCCCCAAATGATTAGAAACAACCTCCCTCAGACACCACTCTACTGTAGGTCCCAGCCCCTCCCAGGCTAGAGAGACCCAATAATATCCAATCCCAAAACAATGTAGGGGCCGGTTTCACCTCACGGAACCTGTCCGCTCTCCCACCTTGAGAGTGTACTTTTGCTTTAATAAACTGCTTTGTGCTTGTTACTTCCCTTCTGATTGTTTTTATCCCAACCTGGATCCTCATGTAAATCTTCTTGTGGGAAATCCAAGAACTGACACCTCATTGATGCAACACAGATTCCCCCACAGGTAACAGACCCAGTCAGGGACCTGAAGAGGGTTGAAGAAAACCTTCATTTTCCCTATATCAGTTAATTAGGAGGAAATGAGTCTTGTCAAAGTAAGTTTTACTCCAAGACAAAATAAGCCACTCACTTTGTTATTTTAAAGCCAAGCATTTGAAATGCCCTTTCTTGCAAATTTTTCTGCTTGAATCTCCTCTTAACACCAAATAATAATTAATTGCTAAATTCATTTACTTCCTCCTTCAGTAAACTTTTACTAAGCCACTTCTCTCTCCCAGGCACTGCTGAAGAGTTGGGGACACAGGCCTGAACAAAGCAGACCTAAAGGCCAACCTTTTTGAAGTTTATAGTGTCTAAGTAGCTAACAGTCCAAGAGAAGGTGGAAACAGTTAACAGACCTATGAGAACCAGAAATTGAAATAGACACCTACAAGGTGCAGATCACTAAAAGCTCAAAATGAACTTCACCTACTTGAAAACTTTTCAGAGCTAGTACTGCTTGGTGCATGGGTTCCTGTGTTCTCTTCTGTGAAGGAAGATTCCAAAGTGAGGTAAGCATTGCTATCGGAGTCATTCAAAATAAGTTCTGGGAAATACTGAGGAAGCAAGACCTAAGCAAGCCTGTGGTTTCAATTTTTGGAACACCATAGACTTTTGACTTTTGTCAATTGCAACTGGTCAATTGCACTTCCACCACCTTCTGCAACACATCCTTCTACTTTGAACTGAAATAGAAATCATGTAACATCTATTAGCCAAAGAGCCAATTGTGTATTAGATAGTTTAATTTGTCACCACCAATCTTAATTCCTTTAAAACAGGTTATGTAGCCTTGTGGTTTTTGCCTTTCTAAGTCTGCACTTCCCGCTTGCAATTCAGAGCACACTTTCAATTTCGGTCCACTCTGTGTCTCCCAGATTGCAATCCCTAAGACCCCAAATAAACACTTTTAGTTGCTTTACAGCTTCTTCTTTTTGGTTGACACTCGTAAGGCTTTGCTTCCAACTCCCTTCCACCCCCTGCCCATGGAAACTGAGGGGTTGGCAACCTCTTACATCTAAATTTTATAGACTCTGTAAGTGTAAGTAAAATAATGGGTCTCAGTGTAATGTCAAAGACTACATCACAGAGACAAATTCTGAAAGGGAGACACATTTTTTTTTAAGACAACCATCTTCTCCTGTAATTTGTTCTTTATGATTTTTCATCAGAAAGGCACTTAATCTCTAGCTTCCAATGTCTGTTTGAAGATCTGTTCACCAGAAGAAAGGAGGTAGTTAAGGACAGCAGGACCCCCTTGACTCACCTTCTACTTGTGCCTATTTACGTAAAAGTTTTGCTTTTTAGTTTAGATTTTCAAGGCTCCTGAAAACCTTTTGGCTGTGCAGGTACGCATCTTTTGGAAAACCATAACTTCCCTTGAGATGCTTGCAAATATCACATCTGTTGTAGAACACACAGAAGACAGAGCTGTGTGCTTTAATTAAAGAGGAAAATTACTTGAAATGTATCAGTGGATCACTAAATGTTTGGAGGAAAATAGTTCTTTCTGATTTGAAATATGCTTTCTACACAATTGATATGCCTGTAATAGGTAAATCCAATTATATCTTTTCTCCTCCATGACTATAAATTAACAGTGAGTAAATGGCAAAGCATTAGAATTGTACTTTTCCATAAGCAAAAGTATAAATGTTAATCCGAATCTCCTGAGTTTGCAAAATTTGGCTGGAAATACTGTTAAAACATACTTTCTCAAGAGAGTGTTCTTTGCTTCCAACCTCCAAAAAAAAAAAAAAAAAACCTGCAAAGACAACAGCAACAGCTTTTCATTGCAGCGTTTTGGAGTGTCCCCACCCAGCAGGAAGTAGGATATATGCAAAGGTCTGCAAAACTAAAAAAAAATAAAAAAATAAAAAAAAAATGCTGTTTTAAAATAAAGTTCAACAAACTTTGGTTTAACTTCCTACAAAGGTCGTACCAGGATTAGTTTAAATTTCAGGTCAAGAGGCAGTTTGCCCTCTATTTGATCTGCAGCAATTGAAGCATACCTAATAGAAGCACTATTTTAAACACAAAGGTTAAACACTGTTGCATTTTGACAAAGGTTAAATGCCTATTTACCAAAGTTAATGACTTAATAGCATTTTGAATACCATTCTTTATATAAAGGTTAATCTCATATTTTTGACTTCATGTTTCCTTTTTTAAGAGGAAATACTCATTAGGACTCAAACAATTATCTAACTGTTAATTTGTTTTGATCTTATTAATAGTTCTTCAACCAGAGTATTATCTGTTTTGATTGCCAAAGAATTTTTTTAAAGCATTCAAGAAGAAAAGTGCTTAAAGAGAGAAATAAGATTATTACAGAATTATTCTTTTCAAAGAGTCATTAAAGAAAGGAATGAAGATTTTAGGAAGAAGTCTAGAACAGAGATATAACCTATGTTGGGATCATATACTTGCCAAAGATGTATATGAACCAGTCAACCAATTTCTATTAGTTGTAAAAACAAATAATTTCTTGGACTCAGCAGAAAAATCACTATTAGATGATCAGAAAATGTGAAAAAAATTACTACACAAGAGAAAGGCATATGGTCAATTTAGCATTTACTTTTGATGCCATTTTTAGCTAATATGATTGCAAAAATTTACTGCATGTAGTACATTAATTAGAAAAAAGATTGCTGAAGTATATCATCCACCCTTTTCTTAAAAAAAAAAATCTCTAACACCTCACTTCACTTACTCTTCAGAAATTAAACTGAGAATCTAGGTATTGCAAACTGATGCTGAGTTTTGATGATGTGTATTATACATTTGGGGAAAATACTCATATTTGCAGGTGCTATAAATTTATTGCTTTACAGGTAAAATATCAAATTTGATGCACCATTTCACATTTAATTGCTAGTACAGTTAAGAGTGGTATGATTGTGGCAAGGTTCCTGGTTGTTACATGAAATTTATTTCAAGGTTGTGGTATAAATGACAAGAAAAATGAAGGAGCACAATATCAGGAAAACAATTGTGAGAACTCCCCTTCCTTTTAAGGAGAAAGCTCAATCAGGCAGAGGAATGCCATCTGATCTGTCAGAAGGTGAAATCAGTGAGGACTGAAAGTCAAATTTCACTTTCAAATGAGGTAAACAAATTGGATAATAAGATGGGGGCATGCAGGGAACAACAGAGGTTGGACTAAACTCATGACAGTTCAAAAAGAATCTTTGGGTAAATCTAGGACTTCTTGGGATGAAGGAGTGGATGAAACCAGCTGGTACAATATCCCATAGATCTATGTACCACTTTGTATTTTATCACTTTTATTGCTGTTCTGAAAAGTGTTCTGTGTTTATTTCTCCATGATAATTTTTTTCTCTTTTATTTTAGCATATCAACATTTATCTTTTCTTCACAAATTCAGTTCAGTGTTTTTTAGGAGATGCTATTTGAAGTTGTAAATATATAAACCTGGTGTCTCCTGCCCTATTTGGTCTGTATTTTGGTACTGGCAACCAAACTCTTGTGATGACAATGACCTAAGACAAAACAGAATATGTAAAAAGGCAAGAGCCTATTAGGCGCCTCTTGTAACATTATTCTCATTTTGTGACTGTAAAATATTACAATGATGTTATTGTAATTTTGCTTTAAGAAAATGCAGATTTATCTTGGCAAACCATCTTATAGTGATTCTGAATTGATTAAAAAATATAAAGAAATTGTTGCGCCAAGCATGCCATGGTCAATTTTCTGTCTATGACCAAGGAGTATACTATCTGTAAAAATAATTACTAAAGATTTAATTCAGTATATATAAAATTTTCTTTAGTTAAAAGGATTATTCATACAACATTAAAAAAAGATGAAGAAAGCATTTGGTTCAAATGAGAAATAATTCAAAATTAACTTATTAACCTTGTTAGGCTTATCATGGTTAAGGTAACAGGTGCATTTATGGAGTCATTATATTTCATTTTATAAATTGCCGCTTTGTTTTTGCAAAGTCAATGTGAATGAACCTGAGAATCCCAGTGTTATCAGATTATCCCCTACTGCTTCAAATGAAAGGGTCAGTCCGGCAAGGGAAAAAGATAAATCCTGGAATAAATATTAATGATTTATAATTATGCCAATAGCTGAAAACAAATAGGTATTTCAATAACAATGTACCAAGTTGGTCACTAGAAGAATTGGTTTTATATCTATTTCCAGGTAAATGACATGTAAGAGTTACAATGTAAAGTTCAGATTTAGAAATAACGTAAATATTAAAGTGATTAGTGATATTCAATTAAAGATCTCTAATTTGTGGATTTAAATTGTATACTTTGGGTAAAAATGAATTTTTCTTTTGACTATTTAATAGAGAACTGTTCCTTAACTTCTTGTGGGGTTGTAGGGAAATAGTCAAGTTTTATTGCCTAGGATTCTGGTGGCTGGCAATGGGAGAACAATGGAAGAACAACTGGAGATCCAGGAAGGTCTGACCAAGGCCAAGTTTGTTTGTGAATTGCTAATTCCCATCCACACTTGCCTAGATGGCTGCAGTTTCACACCCCAGTTGTGTCTCTCCTCCCTGTGACATTCATTCCACGATAGAGACAATCTCAGTCTTTCCAGTCTAACCAATTATCATTGCTTCACTTGTATCATTTCTCAATATTTAGCCTTGCGCTAGTAAATGAGTAACCATCTTGTGATCAGGAGCTCTGATTTTAGTTTCTGGTTCTACATCTGATCATGTACTTAATCTCATAAACTCTATAAAACAAACAATAATGCACAATGGGTTGTTTTAAGTGTAACAATACTGTGATAATTTACTTGAAAGCACCAAAAATAATAGCTAGTGCATAGTAGATCTCAAGGTCTATCGCTTAACACTAAATATAAAAACTTTTCTGAGTCACTGATATGCATTTGGTAATGAATCATTCTAAGGTAGAATAATAATCTTAATAAATACTTTTCAATGGCCAAAATTTCAGGTTAGGTGCAGTGGAGAAAATATTAGAGGGCACATTATTATAGCTTTCAAGTCACATCAAGGAGTGCATCTACTGATATATTTAGCAGTTTACAAACTAATATTAATATTATTATTACTATCATAATTTTAAATTATTTTAAAACAGTAGATGTAAGCTAATAATTCAATTAACAGGAATGTTTACCTAATGCACAAAATAAATTTATACTATATAGTACTACATACTTTTTATGCACCTAATAGTATTATGGGTCTTATTTTAAAAAATTTAAAGTACATTAAGCAAACATAAGTGTGTTATTTGAATGGGAAATCAAAAATGGAAACTATAAAAGTCATTTTTATATATAGGAAGCTTTCAACTTACAAAATAAATGTTTATGGAGCTTATAATTTCTGTCATCAACAAGGAAAATGGTATTTTTGAACAACTGTCTTAACTTCACATGGCATTTATCTCAAAAATAATGTCTAGTCTAGTTAGTTATGATAGTCTAGTTAGTTATGATAGTCTAGTTAGTTATGATAGTATTCAGATACGATTGTATCTGAACAATTTAAAAGCAAAATGCATCTATGTAATAATAATTTACAGAAGCTATAGTTGCCACTCCAGTAAATGCAAAGTTTCAACTAGATCAGTTTTTGGTACCACATCAAATTCCCTCCTGCATTATAATTATTATCCAAAATTATTGAGAATTACTTGGACAAAAACCATCAAAGTCATTGACATTCAGTTCAAGAAACAAAGTCATTCAAGGAGTAATCATGAAATTTGTAGTTCACAAACCAAAATAAACTTCTCATTTTCTCACTAATTATTTTCTGTTGATATAGGAAATGCTCCCTGAGTAGGTGACATTTACATTAAGACATGGAGGATGATAATGAGATAAAGGAGCAAGTGCACATTAAAAGTAGAGAAGGGCAGAAAGGAAGCTATTGCAAACGAAGGGTACTGAGCGGGATGGAAAATGGCGAGGCGTGGGCTTTGAAAATTAGCCAACAACTTAGTGACATCAGTAAAGATAAGGATTTTAAGTTTTATTCCAGATCCCGAGGGAATCCAATGTTCTTATAGCAAAGTGACAAACTTACAAGCAACTAAGAGGCTAACAGGAAACAGGCCACATCCAGATAGTCCCAAAGTTTCAAAATTTCTTGTCACTCTAACACGAGAGAAACTCTCCAGACTATATTGAGTTCATTAGAATAAAACTTGAGCATCAATAGCTAAAAAGTTTTAGTGGAGAAAGAGATCACTTTTAGATACAGATATTCATGGTGGTATATTACTGGAAGAAATCATACAACATAGTATAATTCAAACTTCTCATCTATTAATGAAGAAACTGAAGTACAAAGGAGTTAAATGTATGCTTTCCTCTGTATTTTTTTCTTTTATTCCAGATGACCACTTTACCTACATGAAATGATGTAAACGTGTAATGTATATCAGAATTTCATTAGTTTAAAGGAGCTTAAAGGCATTTTATAAGTCTTCGGTGTTATGGAGAAGAGATTTTTGTGACAAAGAATACATATGTGTTCCACTGATGAGTTTAGATCAGAGTGCAATTTAACTTTTCCTTTCAAACGCTATTGATTTTGTGATCCAGTGATATTTGTAATAATTATTCAGGAAAGAAGATGCAGTTTTTTTTTTTTTTAAGATTTTATTTATTTATTTGAGGAGAGAGAGCACATGAGTGGGGGAAGGGGCAGAGGAAGAGGGAGGGGCAGAGGAAGAGGGAGAAGCAGACTCCCCAGCAGGGAGCCCAACTAAGGATTCAGTCCCAGGACCCTGGGATCATGACCTGAGCCAAAGGCAGACGCTTAACTGACTGAGCCACACAGGAACCCCAAGAAGATGCAGTTTCTTAAAGGAATCAATTATGCGCTGAGGTGTTAACGTGGAGTGGTTTAGGGAGGTGTACAATCAGAATTGTTGCTGATACATATTTGGATTTGGGGAGGCAAATGTATCCACACAAAAGAATAATTAGAGGCTAGACATGAAAGGTAGTTAGGAGTGTGAAAAGCAGAAGAATAGAGTCTGAAGAATCAAGGGACGTAACATTTTCCAGGGTAAGAATCAACAAGGAATGGTCTCTGGAGATTCCAATTGAAAAATAAGAAATTATGTCAGCATTAGATACCTCTGCCCTGTAAAAATCTCTGTAACTGCAAAACCCAAACTAAAATCCAAAACAAAACTCTAAGTACATCCACTTGTGACTGCTCTTGTGGAAAAGCAGTCTAATTATTTTATAGGATAGGTTTTATGTGATGACACTCTTCATCCGTACTTGTATGCTAATGCTTTCTAACATTTTATTTTAGATAATTGCCAGTGGAAATAAATGGACTGATAACTTCACCATTCTTCCAAGTATATTTTCTAGTAATTCAGGCTTAGTTTATTTTCCCTTATAAATGGATCAGGTAATTTGCTCATTTATTCTGCATTGTTATAGGTCTAGTACATTCAGGTACTGCAGGTACGATATATACCTGGTCCTGGTGTTGACAGAATTTATATACTAACCAAAGAAGACACAAATAAGAATTACAAAGCAAGGGGCACCTGGCTAGCTCAGTAGGTAGAGCATGAAACTGGATCTCAGTGTTGTGAGTTTGAGCCCCACTTTGGGTGTAGAGATTACTTAAAAATAATTTCTTAAAAAAAAAAGCATTGCAAAATAAATGGAGTTAAATTGTGATGATGGCTGTTAGGCAGAAATGTGGAGTGTTAAAGAAGGTTCAGTAGTGAATACGAAGTCTGTCAGAGGAGGGAGGTCATACTTGAGGTAAGGCTCTTAGGTTTTTAATGACTCTCCAACCAGATTTTATTAGACAGACTTGCCAACCAGTACACGACTTCATAATAGTGACAAAATGTTTAAATCTGCATCCTAAATCTGCAGTGCCATGGAAAATTTTGTAAACAGAGGTAATTATAAAAGCAGGTATAGATATACATGATATCACTTGAAGGACACAAAGATATCTAACCTTCAACTCTCTCCATCGACTGTTTACATCATTCATTATACTACGATATACAATATATAATATCTTCTTTTTTATTTTATAATGAAAAACTATAATAACTGAAAAGATTCTTTTGACAAGTTTATTTGCATTATTCATGTTTTCTTTAAATTTCAGATTATGATTTTGCCTTTTCTTGATTAATTATAGGATGCACTTGCATGTTTTCCTCCCAGCTAATTCTGCTATCTGGAACTCATGCATGGTGGAATCAATGTCTTGTCATATTCATAACAGAATATATACAGAGATAGAGATATAAACATAGATATACATGTATGTCTATACGTGTAATTATATATACACACATAGACACTATTATTCCTTATGCTTGATTTATTAGCCTGTCATTGTGTCAGACAAGAGTAGATTTGTGGTATGACTATAATTTTACTAAGTCATGTCTGCAGCTACTAAATAGCTTGATCTCTTCAGGTTGCTCAAATTGATCTGGGAATTTCCAAGTATTTGCCTAAGCATCTAAGGATTGAAATTAAAACTATATTACAATACATTTTCCTTCCACCTCCCTTTGGGTCAGTGGCAATAGGTGCTAACCTATAACTTGGGTTCAAATTCCAACTTTACCATTAATTAGCTCCAGGGGTCATTTCATGTGCCACTTAATCTCTCTGAGCCTCACATTAAAATTTTGAAAAGTGAGATGGAATTCTGTAAAACCATTAAAATTTTCCTCCAGTAGTAAAATTCTGCAATTCTTTTCTCATATTCATTGTTCTCTTCCATTCTCCAGTGTTTCAAAACTGGTCAGAGGGAGGTCTTGCTCTGACTGAATCAATACTTGTTATGGAGCGAGGCGATCCTTAGACACAGGATATATCAGAGATATATCGAGTTGACTGGATCCCTGAGTTCAGCTAAAATACATTAAACATGCATTCTATGTTCTTAATCTTCCTTGAAAGCAAGCTAGCAGGCAAAAAATATATTCATTTCTTATCAGCTTAGTCCAAAATGTAGGAAGCAAAATCCTCTATCCTAAATAAGCATTCGGTGTACAAATGAAGGTGACATGTTTTCAATAAGGGGGGAATAAGTGCCTCTGAGAAACTGGAACTCATTTCTTGCTGAACAGGTTGCAGTCTGTTGCAGTAAAACTAAATTAAATAAAATGCAAGCAAACAAAATGATAAATTGCACAGATATCAGAGTGCTGTGTAATTAAATGTCTAACTTTATTGGCACTTTATTTTGAAAAAAAAAGGAAAATAATGTATGTCTATGTTAGGGATGTATTGACTCTGGGAAACTAACAAATTTCATACGTCTTTTTTAATTGAAGAAAAACTGAATAATAGGACCAAAATGCACTGTTCCATGAATTGAAGGCCATTTTAAGTGGAATGAATATGTCTATGTGCATATGAATTATAAATGAACAAGTCATAAACATTGGAAGGTCAGTAAAAAGTCTCAATGCTAATATCTTCAATTTATATGACTGCAAATTACACATAAGATATTTATAAGCAAGCACGTATTTCAGTTCCTCTCAAATATAACTTTGGCCAGATTTACTGGGTTTGCCCTCTATTCAGGATCAGTTGTTCACAACTGGGCGTGATTTGGCAATGTCTGGAGCTATTTTTGTTTGCCATAACTCGGAAGGGGTGGGGCAAGGGCATTGCTTCTGGCATTTCATGGAGACCTAGGATGCTGCAAAGCAATGCAAACAATGCACAGGATGGCCTCCCCACAGCAAAGGATTATCCAGCCCAAAATATCACTAGTGCTGAGGCTGAGAAACCCTGACTTCGGTTTTCATAGATTTTTTTAAAGATTTTAATTATTTATTTAGTTATTTATTTGACAGAGAAAGTGAGAGAGCACAAGCAGGGGGAGCAGGAGGAGAGGGAGAAGCAGTCTCCCCGCTGAGCAGGGAGCCTGATGCGGGGTTTGATCCCAGAACCTTAGGATCATGACCTGAGCCGAAGGCAGATGCCTAACCATCTGAGCCACCGAGGCGTCCCGTGACTTTGGTTATTATATTAACCCTTGTATTACATGTCGTAAATATTTTCCTAGGTTTTCATTTAGATTTAGATTTTTTACTCCTCTTTTGCTATAAACATTTTTATTACTTATTGTTTAGAAAATCAATTGAATTTACCTGTAACAGATTCTTACTTTGCTTTTATAGTATAAAAGATTTCCATTCAAAGAACAAATACCTTTGATATATTTTTTCATTATGATTTCTTGGTGATTTCTTTTTAATCCTTAAGCCTTTATTCATTCATCTACTCTTCCATAAATACTTACTGATAATCAAATAAATACCAGGCACTGTGTTAAGGGCCAGGAAAAATATCATCTATAAAATAGAAATGGTGTCATTCCTTGTGAATTTATGTTCTAAGAAGGAGAAACCGTAATCACATAATCACTAAAGTACATGGAAAATCCCAACAACCATATGCTACAAAGGAGAGGAACCAAGCTCTGTGCTAGCATATAAAAAATGGATTAGGCTTTTCAAGAGGGGTTAGAAAAATTGTTTCCATGGAAGTCACAAACAAGCTAAAATCTGAAGGACGTATAGGAATTAACTAGGTGTAGTGGTTTAGAGGAACATTCCAACAGGGAGAAATATTTATTTAAAGACAAGATTAAAAAGGAATACTTAGCATTCAAAGAACTGAAGGAGTTCCAATTATTTAAGAGGCAAAGTGAAAATTGAAAAATTTTTTTCTTCCAAGTAGTAAATAATTTCTCCAGAATTAAGTGTCAGTAATCTATCTACTCCCCAACTTAATTATATACAACTATTTTTATATTTGTATCCGGGTCTCAGGATATTTGTCTTAGGAAACTGAGCTTTTAGTCTGTCCTTTCATGAACATCAGATATCTTTAATCATTTGTGTCTTACAATATTACTAAGATGTATTTCAAATTAAATACAATCTTTGAATTATGCAAAAGAGGCAACAATTTCTGATCACTTATAATTTTTCCCACTGTCAACAATTGTTTATTCTGTGGTACCAGATGATTAAATCATTTAGATACTTTACATTTGATAATGTGTCCTACACTCTAATGAAACCATGGGAACCACTGATGTCAAAGAAACTCGTGCTATTTTTGAACAGCTTTCTCAAATGAAGCTTTGTTTTTATATGTGCTTAAGTCATAATTATAATAAAAGTAAAAATACCAATTACATTTTGAATGCTTGCTCACTATGATCCACTATGTTAAAATGATTGCATGTATATCATGTAATCTTTTCAAGTCCAACAAGACACAGACATAATTTACTCCATTAATATGAAAATTAGGGCTCAGTGACTAAACCACAGTCACACACGACTGGTAGGAGTTGTATTAAGGATTCCAAACCAAGACCACTTTTATTTCAAAAGTCATGTGTCTAACCCCAATGCTAACCAGTATTTACTATTCCATACAATTCTATCACAACTGGTATTCAATTAGCTTTGTAAGATTAAGTTATATCTCAAATTTCTCTAAATTTCCTAGTGTATTGATACATTTTAGGCTTCCAAACCATATAATTTATGTAGGAAAGAAAATCTGTGTTGGCATAAATATTAACACGCCCCCCCACACAACATTTCAATGTAGTGGATAAAGACTCAGCTCTAAATCATTTGATTAACTTGGCCAGGAATACAGAAATATTTCGTAGGCAGAATTGTATCTGGTAACATAAGCAAGATTATTTATTTCAGATACTTAAATTGTATTTGTGTAGGGAATGTGGATCATTCCTTCAGTCACAGATTTTCATTCTAGAGTTCCAAATAAAAAGTATAAGAATTTAAGATTATATTTCTCAAGATGAATTGTGTGTGTGTATGTGTGTGTGTGTGTGTGTGACTGTCTATATTGTCTCCCTTTGAGGCTTAGAGCAATTTTAGACTAAATTATACCTTTTAAACTTCAGAAGTTGTGTATAGTAATAAACATTTATTTCTGCAAGTGGATACTACTCAAATAATGAATACATAGGTGCAATCACTAGATTTTAACACCTCACGTGAAAACAGTTGTGGCAGAGAATGCTGTGTAGTTTAAGATCTCTCAGGGGTGAATAATTTTAAAGCAATGACTTCAGATATTATGCTTCTGAAATATAGGCTCTCATAGGAGTTTCCCAGCAACATGGGTAAACATTATGCCTTCTGTATAATTGCTCTATGTAGTTTTCTTTCCTTTAACTTAAAAGGCTGGAAGGATGGGAGGACAATATCAGAAACAGATTACTCTGCAGAAAATTGACAGAATTTATCTGTAACATATATATATATATATATATGTATATATATATATATATATATATAAGATTAACGATTAAACTCTGGACTTTCAGTGGCTAAAACACATTAGAATTTATGTTTTGCTCATAAGTGGATGTTCCTGGGTAGCTTCCCTTCACGAAGTAATTTAGGTACTTTGGCTCCTTCTGGGTCATGACCTCCATATTCATTGAGCCCCAGTGCATTCTGCATCTTGTTGGAGGAAGTACGGTTAGTGCTGTGGTGTGCTACTCTCTTTGGAGAAGAGTACTCATTTCTCCAACTGATAGGCATGTTGGCTGTGGTGGGCTCAAAGCTGAGTGCCTCTTCAATTGTCCTTGGCTGAAGAAGCTGTCTTTCTCAAGATTACTCTTCTCCTCAGAGTTGTCCCCAACCAATAACTGGTCAGTATGGAGTTGCAAACACCCACCCATTGCCTTCAGCATTGCTGTCCCTGAAAGACCATTCCAGCCCTAGAACTCACTGTGGGATTGAGTGACTCTCTTGCAGATGGATCCCTCTGTTGCACAGAGAAATATTCTATTGTTCTCTCTCCTCAATCCTGCTTCCTTCACTTCCCTACAAATATCACTCCTGAGTTTCTCCCAAATAAACCACCTGTATGCAAACGTGTCTGGCTCCTGGGGAACCAGATTACAAGAGAGGAAAGGGAAAATGGGGAAGGTACACCCCTATTTCTTAAAATGCCCTTTCACTGACAAGAGTTAGAACTAGTCTCAGGACTATGCATACAGGCAAAACTGCTGAGAAATAAAGAGAAGAGGAACAGGAATCATTGCCATGAGGGATATGTGATTAGTAACTTTCTGAAGTTAGGAGACTTAGAATGATATTAGATTTAAATTGTTAAGATGCTTCAAGTACAAAAATGAGCTTTTCATTTTACTTATGTTTACATTCATTCCAAGTATGGACATAACAAACTCATATTCCATTTCTAGGAATATTATTCATATTTTCAAGTAAATAATAAATATATTTTCTTCTCAAAGATAATTTGATCATCCTCATCATTCACTCACTCACAAGTGTTTTTATGCTGCCTACTATGCACTTTGCTAGAATGGAAATCAGATATGAAAGACCAAATTTATACCCATATGTTATTCATAGCATATTGGTGAAAACAGGTAAATAGTTCTTTATGGTGGGGGTAAATTTCGTAGTGATGTCTAGATTAAGAGCCATGGATTACAGAAGAGTGGTATCAAAATAAGACCAGAGAAACCAAGGAGGGCTCATCAGCACAGCCACTGTGCACGGTTATACACACTGTAGGTAGATGAAAAAAGCCCCCTTCAGTTATGAAGAGCACAGCCAAGAAGGCCATAAGAAGGGCATCTCTTTAGAAGATGATATGACATGAACTGTGTCTTTATTCATAGCCATTAGCCCAGCAAAGTAGCAGAAGAAAAATCCAGTTTTTAACAATTGCACATGTACAAAATCTGTCACATGGTATGCATTCCATTCATAGTTGAGGAATGCATGTATAAATGAATTAATAAATGTATAAACATGTACATCTGGTAAAATTGAGCAAGCATATTCATGAACCACAATAAATTGCCTGTGTGACCAGAGCAACATTTAGATTATTCAGTGGAAAATATTACATTGAAGAAGGTGGCAGCAAACTTATCCAGAAGAAAGTTTTAGAAAGGCCAATTAGTTAGGCATCAGAAACTATAGAGATTAACCAAATCTTGTGAAAAGAAAATGACAAAACAGGGAGACAAAACAGAGAGAACTTGGGAATGATTTGCCTTCTCGCAACTACAGAGGGCATAGAGCCAATGGACCAACTTACTCATCAGAAACCTGCCAGACACTTGTTATGTGCTAGGGTGAATAAAGTAGACATTCTCTGACCTCAAGGAGCTTATATTTTATGGGGGGAAAATATGATACAGAACTCTATTACATTTCAAATATGACTCTAGAATAAAGCAAGTAGAGAGAGGAAGATATAATGATGGTTTATTTATGTTTAAGTAAGATCATCAGTGAAGGCATGTATGAAGAGATGACATCTGAACAGAGAACTGACTGAAGCAAAAGAAGGAGCAATTTGGATATCTGGGGAAAGAAAACAGTAAGTGCAAAGTGTATGTGAATTGAGAACATGTTGGTATATTCAAGCAATGGAAAGAAGACAGGTAGAAGACAGGTAGTATGGCTGGAGTGTTGTGACAAATGGATTTGTTGTATCTCTTGTCACAATGCCTGGGCTCCAATAAAATAGTAAATAGCAAAGGCAAATACAAGGACATTGTCTCACTTGTACTATTAAGGGATGCCCCAATATAACATTGAAAGGGCTTTAGATTCAAATTTTGGATACTTAACAACTACATACCATATGTAGCCATATTACATAAAACATGACTTATGTTTTTTGAAATACCATACAATATTTAATGTCTCTACTTTTAACTTTATTTTGCAAAATTATTTTAACCACAACCTTTGTTTTTGCTAGTCAGTTCTGTTGATAATATAATAAATTAAAATTCTTTTGAGTTTTATTGACTTTTTCAAAGTTTGAATATACGTACATGTACAGAAGAAACTGTTAAACATGTTGACAAAACTTGAATAGAAGTAGACTTCAAATAGAGAATGGAATTTGAGATCAGGTAAGTTACAAATGTTTTAAGAAGATAGAAAAAAAAGAGAGAGGCAAACCATAAAGCCGACTCTGAACAATAGAGAATAACCTGAAGGTTGCTAGAGGGGAGGTTGGTGGGGTGATGGGCTAAATGGGTGATGGGGATTAAGGAGGGCACTTGTGATGAACACTGGGTGTTGTATGGAAGTGATGTATCATTAAATTCTACTCCTGAAACTAATATTATTATACTATATGTTAACTAACTGGAATTTAAGTAAAAACTTGAAACTACAAAAAAAAAAAAAAAAAGATGATAGAAAAACCTTAATCTGAAGTATTAAGCACTTGAACTGTGATAGTAAATTTACAGTAAGAGGAATCTACTATAGATTCAAGCCACATATCAGCAGTCAATAGACATAGTAAAACATAGAAATTTGTGCCAAGAAATGGAAATCAAACAAACACTGATGCTACAAAAAACAAATGTTGTGAACATAATGACAAAGAACAAAACATCATTCTAATCATGTCAAATAATATTTGATAAAGAGAATATCAAAAAGCATTTTCTAATCCTGTAGAAGGACCCAGCACACACACACACACACACACACACACACACACACACATACTTAACAGCAGTCATCCCACATTTACACAAGCATCTGCTTCACTGGCCATTTATTTTTTCCTTTTCAAGATGTTAATTTTTATTCATCTAATCACCTATATGAAAGACTCAGGGAAAACATAATTAAAAATAAAATCTACTTCATTAAATCCATGGGAACAAATGAAAAAGGTATTGATAGATTAACAAAGTGAAAAAAAAATATGCTTAAGAATTTTCATGCATTTGAAGTATGTACTTCTGATTTGTAGCAGGTAATACGCAAGATTATTAATATCTGAATTGTAAATCTCGTATAAAAATCTTTAATTGGATATTTTCACGTATAGTAAGACAAAAGCACTCCAAAGCATAAATTCCAGGAAACGAGAAGGAAACATGTTCTTACTGACCCATGAAGAATTCTTGTATGTGAATATTCACGTGTGAAGAATTGAGACGCTAACACTTTGTTGTAAGAAACTAGGGCGATTCTCTTGAAGCTACATTTGAATATCATGCACAACATTTTTACTTAGATTAATTTAATTGGCTTGGGAGTGGATGGATGATAGGGACGTGAGAAAATCTTTATTCCCAGAGCCACCGTTTGGCAGCGCCACTTTGCTGGACACATAAATCAAATGTCATTATGTGGCATGCATTTACAATAGATTAAAAAAAAACACATGGTTTCTGTATTCTAGAAACTTAGTAACTTTGAGTGAAATAGAGGATTTCAAAATAACATGAAAATTTCTCAGTTGTAAAATGCATAAAATACAATAGCTTCAAACCAAACGGTTGAGGGGTACAAGGGAAGCCTTTATTTTTAACATTTCTTTCCTGTTTTTCCTCTGTTGCTCATTCCTTGTTTCTCTTTCCTAAACTTCCTGCAGATTTTTGAACATCTTTTAGTATCCCATCCTGATTTGTTTATAGTGTTTTTTTTTTTTTTTAAGATTTTATTTGTTTATTTGAGAGAGAGAATGAGATAGAGAGAGAGAGCATGAGAAGGGGGAGGGTCAGAGGGAGAAGCAGACTCCCCGCCGAGCAGGGAGCCCGATGCGGGACTCGATCCCGGGACTCCAGGATCATGACCTGAGCCGAAGGCAGTCGCTTAACCAACTGAGCCACCCAGGCGCCCTGTTTATAGTGTTTTTTAGTATATTGCTTTGCACAATTTTCTTAGTAGTTGGTATTAAATATACATAGGTCACTTATGGCTGTCAGCCGGTATTGAAGTTTTGCCAGTTCAAGTGAAATGTAGAAACCTTACTTCCCTTAGTCCCCATCACCCTCCACCTTTTAAAATTTAATTTTCTTAAATATTTTTCTATATACATTGAGCACCACATCAGATGATTTTATAATTTTTTGCTTCTGACTGCAAATATGGTTTATAAGACTCATGGGAATTTGAATTTTATTTATTTATTTTGAGAGAGAGAGAGGGCACCAGTACAAGCGGGAAGAGGGGGAGGGGGATGGAAAGGGGAGGGGATGGGGAGAAGGAGGGGGAATCAGACTCCCCACTGAGCAGGGAATCTGAGCCAGGGCTTGATCCCAAGACCCTGAGATCATAACCTGAGCTGAAGGCAGATACTTAACCAAGTGAGCCACCCAGGTGCCCCTTAAGAAAACTTCTTTTAGCCATTCTTAAGTTTAGGTTTCCTAACAACAAATTCTTTTAGTTTTACTTGATCTGACAATAGCTCTATTTTTTCTTCACTTCTGAAGAATATTTTCACTGGATGTAGAATTTCTGATTGACCATTCTTTTCTGCTACAACACAGAAAATATCGAACCATTTTCTTCTGGCTTCCATGGTTTCGGATAAGAAAACTTCAGTCATTTAAATTGGTATTCCCCTATAAATAATGCTTGTTTCTCTCTGGATACTTTCAGACTTTATTATGTCTTTAGATTTCAGAAGTTTAATTATGAGGTATGTTGGTGTGGATTTCTTTTTTAAGTTTATGGCTTTTTACCAATTTGGGAATTTTTCAGCGATTATTTCTCTGAATACTTTTTGGACTCCATCCTCTTTCGTTTTTTCCCCCCATAACTCTGATGATAATGAATGTTAACTCTTTTGTTACTGTCACACAGGACCCTGAAACTCTATAGTTTTTCAGGTCTATAATTTCTACATGGTTCTTTTTATAAAGTCTCTTTCTTTACTGTGATTTTCCATTTTTTTTTTGCTTTAAAATAATTCCTAATTGATTATTAAAGCATTTTCATGATGGTTGCTTTAGAAAACTTATCAGATTATTCCATCGACTGAATCATCTCAGTGCTTGCATCTGTTGACTGCCCTTTCCTAGTCATGTTGTGATTTTCCTGGTTCTTGGTATGATACATGATATGCTGGACATTTTGGATTTATATTATGAGTCTCTGGATTCTAGTTAATGTTTCCTAGCAGGTAGTCCTCTAGCTACCAGTGCCCAATAGGTGTGTATGTTAAGCTTTCTGTTGGGCCCCACCCACATCACCTGCAAAAGTGGAGTGCTTATGCACACCTCCTCATTTTGCATGGTGGGGTGGAAGTGCAGCTTCCCCTAGGCCTTGCTGATACTTTCTAATTGAAAGGTCATTGACGATCCCTGACTTATTGCTTCTGATTGGGGCTATAAACTCAACTCCCCACTGGGCCCGACTGACACCAATGGAAAAGGAAAATGGAGTGTCAACTACCCCACTTCTTGCTACCTTGTTCTACTTCATTGGTACTGGTAGTAGTAGAATGCTCCCCATTGGGTCTTGCTGACACCAGGGACTGGGAGAACTGGAGTGCTGATTGGCTCAGATTTGCCCCACATCACTGAGTCTTGTTGCTGTCAGTTGGACATGCAGATTTTTAGAAACATTTATTACTGTGAAAAATATAAAAATATGCACACCAGGCTGTTCACATAAGTTTCCTCCCATGGACTTGAATGAAAGAGGTGGGAGTAGTTTAAGATAATTAATGTTTTCCTTGATTTTTTTTTTTCATTTAATACAAGGGGAATGCACTACTTTGTAATGATATGAAAGAAGTAAGAGATGTTTAAAACCTTGTTGATTATTCTATCAGTTATTTATTGCCACAATAATGCTACATGCAACCACCAAACTTCAGTGAAATGTAATAATAATCTATAAGAGAGCTGCTGACTCTACAATCCAACAAATAATCTAGTCCAGGCAGTTCTTGTCTGCTTGCACACATGTGTTCACCACAGGTAGACTTATTTAGGACACTCTCAATTGAAATGATAGAAAGTGCTCATCTCTGCTCCACATTGTAAATCCTAGCAAGTTCGTCCAAACTAGTCTGCTCTCAATATTAAGTCTCAGGGGTAATAGTGCAAGCAGAAATAGGCAGTGCTTTTTCTTACCTCTGCTTAGTCACATTTGCTAACATCACATTGCTCAATCAAGCCACCAAGCTGAGCCCAGAGACAAGGAATGAGGTAGAATAACCTACACAGAGTTGCAAAGCTACTTGGCAAAGGGAGTGGATACAGGGAGGGGAGAAGAACTGAAGTCATGAATGTAATGAATGTTGAAGGGCCACTTAACTGGATTGCACATTCTCACCTTTCTGTTTGATTTATCCACCTGACAAGTATGCATTAGTTCTAGAGTCTGTGAATTAAACAATATTTAAATTAAATCCCAGTCCTTACTTTCTTATAGAGAGAGTTAGTGAATAAGTAAAATACACAGACATTCAAATTCTAAGGATTGATATGAGCGATAAGCCTGGAAAGGGGGAACAAAAGAGCAGAATATGTAGATGATCAGGACATGATTTCTGAGGAAATGAAATATGTAGAAAAAGTAAAGGAATAAGTAGAGTAAGATAGTGCAAAGGTTTGGGGAAGATTACTTCCAGATGAGCAAAGAACCTGTGTGTGGCGTCTGGGGTGAGAACAAAAATGTCAGTGTTTTCCAACCTTAGCAAGTCAGTCTGATTTTAGGGCAGTGGGTGAGGAAGGAGGTGGGAGGATGGGAGGCAAGGGGGCTGGTGAGGTCACATCACTGGGATATTAAAGCCCTTGGTGAGGAGTGTGGATTTAGATGGGGTATGTTAAGCCACTCAACATTGAAAGTAAGGCATATTTAAATTTTTATAACTCTAGGGGTGTATAGTATTTATCTTTCTCTAGATATAAAAAGATACATATTTATCTTCATTTTACATTTGAAGAAACTGAGGACCAAATATGTTAATATAATTTCTTTATTAGTGAGTTCTCATAGTCAATTTTGAATTAATAGTTAATGTGATGAGGGAAATACTAAGGGATAAGTTTTAAAGTAAGTAAAACACATTTAATGATCAATAAAGAATGCTATTATTTGGACAGATAAGGGGTGAAATTTTTACAATAATATATAGGTCCGTGTATCTATAAGTTGAAACACTACAACTCAGGAGTTAAACATTTGTTTAGTCAAAATGCCCTGAACATAAAGGGTTTGTGGTATACTCCAGTGCTGTTGACATAAAAGATTCTTTCACAAGTTCTATAGGTAGACAGGTTTAGGTGTCCTTTGAAAATGGTGACAAAGATTAAGTGATTTGACAGTGAAGTAAAAGGAAACATAAATTCTTTTGAAAGACTTGCAAATCTGAATATATTATAAATAATCCAACTTCAGATGGTCATAAAGAAGAGGTACAGAAATAGGAAACAAATAATAAGTTACTTTAATTAAGAAGGGAAGATGACCATTGGAACATTCTCCCTCCTATGAAAGATTGTGGTATTTAGGGCTAGATTGAATCCTGATAATAATATGATCAACTGTCCCTGCTTCATGAACGTATCTGAAACAATGCATATTAATTAACATGGTACAGTCTCTTCAGTCAGCACTATTGAATTCTGATTCTACGCCAATCTTTGCATTAAGAAAAAAAAAATCACAGATGTTTTGGTGAATTTATAACTTAGCATTGACCTTAGGCATTAAATTCTTCTACTGGTACCCTAGATTACAATGTCTTAAATCTGACACTATAAAAGTAAGGCCTTAATATTCTTATAGCTCCATTCCTACACTGTGAAAGTTATTGTATATTTTAATTCTTATTAAATGGTGTATTTGGTAAGACCCCTTTACTCCTCATCAAGAAGAGCCTGCAGGCTTGCAACATGACCTGCACAGAGCTGAGAAAAGGCCATGGTGCCAAAACTTCATTTCTTCTAAACAAAGATCTTCATTTTTTTTTTTGCCATATTTATAAACTTCCCTGATGGTTTAAAAGAAAAAGTATCTTGTCTTTCAGAGTTCTCACTCCCTCTCCTTGTAGCCAGGGGTTTCCCTTCTCCACATGGCCTCTACACATAGTCTTTCCATGTGGTGTCTCCAGCAAGATCCGAGGATTTCACACGTGGCAGCTCAGTGCTACCAATGACAAGCATCAAAGGGAGAGGAAAGGGAAGCTACTGGACGTCTTAAAATGTAGTGCCAGAAACTTGGCATTGTTACTGCATTCAGTTGGTTTATGCAGTCATAGGTCAGCCTAGAGTCAATTCAAGGCCATGTACACTAAAACCATGGCTCATTAGGGACCACACATGGAAGAACAGCTATCATACTTCTTGTTTACTAAATCACAACTGTTATTTGCTGACTTCTTTCAGGTCTACATGCAAAAGTTACCCGCCCTGCAAGACAGTCTTTGCTCATCCTAATTATAATGGCTTCCCCTCCTGAACATGTTATATCAATAATCAGGTGGGTATTTTTTTTGTCTTTTTTTTTTTAAGATTTTTTTATTTGACAGAGAGGGAGAGACAGTGAGAGAGGGAACACAAGCAGGGGGATTGGGAGAGGGAGAAGCAGGCTTCCCACTGAGCAACGAGCCCGATGCGGGGCTCGATCCCAGGACACTGGGATCATGACCTGAGCCGAAGAGAGACGCTTAATGACTGAGCCACCCAGGCATCCCTCAGGTGGGTATTTGTCCCACTAGAATATTTTCTCCATGAAAGTAAGAGCTTTGTCTTGTCTACTGCTGAATACCTAGTACCTAGAAGAGTGCCTTACATAAAATAAGTAATTAGTATCTGTTAAATGAATTAATCAGTAAATCTTACATACCACACAATATATGTATGTATGTATATATTCTATCATATATCTATCTATTATTTATCTTTCTATCTATCTATCTATCTATCTATCATATATCTATCTATCTATCTATCTATCATCTATCTCTATGTCCATCTATCTCTCTCTCCCATGTGGAAAATGTAGATAAAATAATTTGGGTTTCATTTTAGTAGTGGTGCTGGTCTGAAGGGCAGGAGTGTATTCAGGAGAGTTTCTCAGTTTGATGGCTGAATCTGATTTTGAATATTATATAGGTCTATGCAGTGCTTTACATTCTGGGTAGCTATATCAATCATGTATCATAAAGACGGCTTTCTGATTCAGTTATTGTCATCCATATAAACAGACTCTTTCTTCCTTTTACATAACAAATTCCTCCATTATATGATGAAAGGATCTGGTTTTTTTCTGTGTATTTCTTTTTAGTGGTCACAAGGTTGATTCTGACTGAAGGCACACATCAATAGAGTTAAAGTGAAAAAGAGGTCTTGATGCCATGTACATATACTTGTAATCTTCCTATCCTGCAGGCCAATGGTGTAAAGAGGCTATTAATAAACAAGTTTATTTATAAGGACATTAGAAAATTAGGGTAAGGAAGAAGAAAACATTGCTTTTACTATTTCCCAGGGAGAGCAAATAAGTAGAAAAATTATAGAGAAAAAGCAAAGAACTCACATGAGCACTTATTTATGCAGTTTGCATATGTGTACCTATCCTAAAGATATCTATAGACATGGCTGTGTCCCTGGCCTCAGCATTACTCAGGGATGTTAATTTCCTAAGAGTCAGAGCTTAATTGATATGCTACATTTGGCTCTTTGCATTCATTTATTTGCTTAGTCTAACTCTTAGACTAATTATCCGACTAAACAGGCAACAAGTTGTGTTCAGTCAGCCAAGTACCTAATACTGTCTTTGAGTGAATGTGGTTTAGAATATCATGATTCTGAAATAGGTTGATATTTAAAAAAAAATTAATCATAAATATCTTTAAGGATAGTGAACTATAATAATATACTTTTCATGATACTATCTTCCAAATAAAGTTGATAGCCACATAGTATTTCCCACTTTCTTTTTTTTTATTTCCCACTTTCTGATAGTCCTCAATCCAAAGAAAAACCACTGTACTTTGAATTGTCCACCAAATCAGCAAACAAAAGCCCCAATCTTGTCATAAGATTTTAAATACACATACCATATATGTACACACACACACACACACACACACACACACACACACACACACACACAAATACATATACTATACTTACGTACATATTTCTATATGTCAGGGATTAATTTATGGTAATCCATCATTTCAGATGAAAAGTATTGTCTTTAGGGGCACCTGGGTGACACAGTCATTTGGTCATCCAACTCCTGGTTTCAGCTCAGGTTGTGATCTTGGGGTCTTGAGATGGAGTCCCACATCAGGCTTCACACTCAGCGCGGAGTTTGCTTGAAATTCTCTCTCCCTCTCCTTCTCCCTCTGTCCATCCTGTTTCTGTTCTCTCTCTAAAATAAATAAATATTTAAAAGTTTTGTCTTTAATAATATTCCCTGAATTGAGATTAACATTAGTTATAATATTGGCATATACTATACTTCTCCATGGATATAAATATATATTTTAAATGTTTACATATATGTATAAAATATCTACTTTTAAGACCATTTTATGTAAATACATATTATCTTTATCATGATATGTTTTGAAAGCTACATGTTTTACAGTGAAAGACAAAGAGAAAGGAAGAACAGGAATAAACTTTATTAGCCTTTGGCCAAAGTTTAGGGAAGGTGTGTTTCAAATTTATTTCAAGATCTTCAAAATATTAAATTCCAATAAAATTTCCGAATATATGGGGGATTATTGTTTTTAGGGCAAGAAAAGGAGAAGAGATAAAAGGAAAGTTTGATCCAATATAAAAATGGATTTTTTAAAAATTGGTTCTTAAAAAATAATCAGGAACCCCAACACAAGACTGACTCATTTTAAGAAGTTTGTTCAATATTCCTTTCATCCCCCCTCCCACCTCATTTTGTAGCTTTGATCTTTTAGGTAAAGTTTCTGTAAGAATCTATCTTTTGTATTCCTTCTTTTTGTTTTCCCCTTTTGAATTTTACTTAGCTAACAATAAAGGTACACATATACAAACACACACATATATATGCTACTTAGTTATATAGTTATATAGTTATATGCTACTTAGTTATATAACATATAAACAATGCAAACATCACAGGAAGTTGAAATTTTTAAACAACTAAATCAAAAGTTTAGTTTAAACAACTAAATCAAAAGCTACAAGTATTTGGGAATTTATTAAAAAGTATCCAGACATAAACCACTTCTTGGGACACCTGGATGGCTTAGTCAGTTAAGCCACTGACTCTTGGTTTCAGCTCAGGTCATGATCTCAGGGTGTTGAAATCAGGCTCCATGCTCAGCATGGAGTCTACTTAAGATTCTCCCTCTCCCTCCGCCTTTCCCCTTCTCAAATAAATAATAAAGTAAATCTTCCAAAAAATGTATCTAAATATAAACACCTTCTTCAAAATAAGAGCTGTTTATTTAATGAGAGAAAGACTTTGAGAATATACAATGTATTCAGAAGTGTAGATTTACAATAAAAGTATGTGCATGAGTCAGCTCATGGGAAATCCTGAGGCTAAGTGATGAAAGAGAGTGGAACCTTTCCTCTCTTGTTTTTTTCCAGTATCCATGTAAGAAATTCCTGGTGATCATCAGACATCCTTATGGAAATTCAGCTACCAATTCACAAGCTTCAGTAAAAGATCTGTTTTTTTTCTGAAATGAGATTTGTTCCCATGGGATAAATGTGTTTGCGATATTGTTGCTTTTATGGAAATTGCAGCCATTTTATCATGACACTTCAAGGCAGTATTTCTTCTCTGTTCATATTTACCTTAGAATCTAAAGATCTTTCCAAGTTTGTAAGTGACAGATAAGAATCTTTCCAAATTTAATCAGGGAAATTCTCATACTATATTAGAATGTACCTTACTACACAGTTTTGATGTATTGCCTAAGAAAAGAAGAAATATATACCCCAGTTTGGTTTAATATGCCTTTTCAGAAGAGCATTCGAATTGGCTAGAAACTGTTTTGACATGTACTTGAAGACTATAAATGCTGCAAATGACAGCTTTTAATCAATGTGATAAATAGCAAAGGTCTGTAAATGCTATCAAATAATTTCTAAAAATGAAAAGTAATTTTCCACTCCCACTGCTAGCAAATTTGTCAACCACAGTTTGGTAGAACCAAAACATCTGCTCTTCGAAGCTGTGTAAACTCTTGCAGTAAAATGATGCATTATTTTGTTTTCAGATATATATTCATCTCGTTCCTAATATAGTATGTTTACGAAGTACTAAGATAAGTTCCTGATTTAAACTCTTGTGCAGTTAGATTAAAGACCGAAGTTTTGCTGATTAAAGTTTGAGTTTTGGTACTGCTCTCTTCTTTTCCTGTTTTTTTTCTTACTGTGCGGCAGAAGAACAAGTATCTTTGTTCTTTCTTTTCCATTTCTTTCTTTTTTTTATTTTGAGGTTTAAAAAAGCTAATACAGGGGCGCCTGGGTGGCTCAGTCGTTAAGCATCTGCCTTCGGCTCAGGTCATGATCCCAGGGTCCTGGGATCAAGCCCCGCATCGGGCTCCCTGCTCAGTGGGAAGCCTGCTTCTCCCTCTCCCACTCCCCCTGCTGGTGTTCCCTTTCTGGCTGTCTTTCTCTCTGTCAAATAAATAAAAACCTTTAAAAAAAAAAAAAAAGCTAATACATGTAGAGAATATAAAACATTAATTAGAATATAGTAAGCATTTACTAGATCTTAGATATTATTTTTACAAGGAATTATATTAAGCATTAATGCATATTAATTTTATAATTTAAAAAAACATACTTTTTGATAACTCATGATTTTGGTATACAGTATTAATCAGTGATATATGAAGTACCTGCTTATGCCGAGTGCCAGGTACACAGTAGCAACTGCAACACATCATAGGTATACCATGGATGTAATGATGAATAGAACACAGTGGTAATTCTTGAAGAATTTATTTAGTAAGGAAGATGGATGTCTAAATGGTATTTTAAATATCTTTATTTTGTTTGAATTCTAAAAGGGCTTCTTGGAGAAAATGGTTTAGGGACTGAAAGGAAGATCATTTCAGATAGGAAGAACAGTCTGAAAAAACATACAAAGACCAGAACACAGACAACAATGTAAACTCTGGTATTTCTGGAGTATACGGTGCATAATGTGATATGATGAGGCATGGATAAAAGATTATTTGGGGACAGCCTGACAAGGCCATGTTTAGGACATATTTATTGTTTTCATTTTCTGCAATGTTCTTTATCTGTCTGTCAGTTCCACAGATGCCTGCTAGTTCATTACCATTTTAGAAACACCTTGCCTGATCGCTCTATATAACAGAAAATCTATACTTTCTACCCCTTATTTTTGTTTCTTTATTCTCATCCTGCTTTATTATTTTAAAGACTCTTAAAACCATCAAGAACATTCTGTACTTGCCCACTTATTTGTTCTATTGTCTGTATTGCTCATTTAATAAACATTCCATTAAGGAAGCAACTTTGCTCCATCTATTGCAGTATTCCCAGTACCTTAAGCAGTGCCTGGCAAATAACAGGCACTCAATAAAAAAATTTTCTTGAATTAATGATTTTCCTTATTTATTTATTAATCAAAGTTTAAGTAAACATGCATAATTACCTATTTTAGTGGACACCTCTTCTCCTTTCTCATTTACTTATTAAACAATTTGCATTCCATTTTCCAGATTATAAATTCCTTTGGCACAATTACCTTAACTTGTTTACTGTTGAATCTGAACATATAAATGGCATATAATAGGTGCTTAAATATAAAAATGAGAAAAAAATCTACAACCATCATTCCAATGCTTTCCGATGCTCCTCTTCATCTGAGTCTCTATTTTTTATGCCTATGCTTCTACCCTGTCATTGAATGCATTCTTTTTAGACTCTTCTGAAAATCCTTGAAATGTTGGGGTTTCTCAAGATCGCATTCTAGACCCCTTCCTATTCTAAACTCTCCCTAAATCTTTTCATTAATTGTAATTCTATGGCAATGTGTCTTAGGGTATCTTTAAAAAGCACGTTCATTTAAAAAAAATACTGATTTTGACTTACAATTCAGTTTCTCATATGAATTTAAGACACTGATGAGATTTCTCAGTGTAAATATCCATACTTAACCATTAGCAAAACATTATCAACTACTACTGTAACATCAACAACATGGATAAATAAAATATTCCTTGTCATATCTTCCCCTTAACAACAACAACCCAGCATCCATCCACAGACAAAGTACCTTCATGGGAGTTGTGGGATCCAGGGAGATGTATTACCCACCCATGTGTCAGGTAATAGGCCTCAACCTCAGCTGTGGACCCGATGGTGGCCTATAAATCAATATTTATCTCAGCCATAGTCAGGAGCCTCTGGAGAACAGTGTCATGGACAATCACCCATGAATGAGAGAGGCTTTATAGAAGTCCACGTTTCCAACAGAGAAGTTCCAGTATACTGTTGTAGCAAAATGAATGAATGAATGAATTTGGATGCATTGGAGAGGGTGAGGAACAGTTTGACCTAACCTGCATCATAAGCAACAAAAGCAAAAGATAGATAAGCGGAACCAACTCAAACTAAAGAGCTTCTATACAGCAAAGGAAATAATCAACAAAATGAAAAGGCAACGTATGGAATGAAAGAAAATATTTGCAAATCATATATCTGTAAGGGGTTAATATCCAAAATATATAAGGAACTCCTACAACTTACTAGCAAAATATCAAACCACCCATGCTAAAAATTAGCAGAGGAATTGAGTAGACATTTTTTCTAAAGAAAACATACAAATGGTCAACAGGTACATGAAAGGTATGCAACATCATCAGGGAAATGTAAATTGAAAGCACAATGAGATACCACCTCACACCTGAGAATGGCTAGTATCCAAAAAGCAAGAGTTAAGTGTTGGTGAAGATATAAAAAAAGGTTGTGCATTGTTATGGAACTGTAAACTGATACAGCCCCTATGGAAAACAGTATGGAGGTTACTTAAAAAGGTAAAAATTGTATCACCATATTATCCAGCATTCACCCTCGGGGGTATTTACCTGAAGGAAATGAAACCAGGATCTCAAAGACATATCTACACTCCTATTTCTATTGTGGCATTGTTCACTATAGCCAAGATATAACAATAACCTAAATTTTAGTTGACAGATGAATGGATAAAGAAAATATGATGTATATATGCAGAACTAGAACAAACAGTCTTAAAATTTGTATGGAACCACAGAAGACCCAGAATAGCCAAAACAATCTTGAAAAAGAAAAACAAAACTGAAGGTATCACAAATCCAGACTTCAAGTTATATTACAAAGGCAAGAGTATGGTACTGGCACAAAAATAGACACAGAGATGGATCAATGGAACAGAGTCTATTCTAAGGACCTCATAGATATTAGCTCATTCGTTCTTCACAGCAACCTTATGAGGTTGCTATAGATGGAAGTACTGAGGCAAGAAAGATTATATAATTTTTTTAATATCACCAAAGTCATTAAGTAGAATCAGATATAATACTAAGCCATCTGCTCTTGACCTCCATAGCAAACCACCTTTTGACATGACATGTGCCGTCCATTTAATTTTGGCTTGTACTACAAAAAACCCTCATTGTTTATTAGTGCATAATTTACCTGATTCCTGAGATACAGACCAAAAATAACCTGTCTGTGAGGTTGCAAAGCTGAACATAGAGGAATATAGCTACTCCCTGGGACAAATGGTAAATGCTAGTCTCAAGAGGTTCATTATTGCAAGTTAGGAGCTCTCAGTAGCCTGGAAACATCAGGAAAGAAATAGTAATATAAAGAATCATGGGCTCTGATGGGAAACACTTTATATTGGCACTAATAAAAAAATCAGAAGTAACCATGCTTTGGATGCTTAAAATTTTCAGGTTTTGGCATATTAAGAATTCAGTCAAAAAGACCAAAAAAGGCTTTAGGATTACTATAACTGAGTGAAAGGATGGCTCTTGAATACAGACCACAATTTAAGGGAAACCATTCTCTATTTTAAAATGCATTTTTCTTAGAATCATGTATTTATACTTAATTAGAGCATATTTATTTTTACTGTTTTAAAATTAAAGTTTGTTTAGAAAGACTAATGCCCCATTTCAATAACTATGGATATGTTTACACTTTCTACCCAAGTGAGGTGCTTTGTGATAGTCAACTAAAAGTATTATGATTCCCAAGGTGCAGTGAAGCCTCTCCTATTCTCTCCCCATGAGCCCTCTCCCCAATGTAAACAAGGCAAAACCCATTAACTTTCTCCATACATTGCCTTATGGCAACTTACCAGTATTAGAAGTTGATTTTTAGAATATGAACTTTTACTGCCCATATTTTAAACTCTCACAGCCTTAAGCGTAAAGTTTTACACACACAAAAAGCTACAAATTCTGACATAAATTATAATATGGAAATTGTTAATCTAAACTACCAGGAATGGGGAAATGTTACCCCACTGATGTTGCTAATCATTTTTTTTAACATTTCTTTTTCTTTCCTTACTTAAAAAAAAGTTTGTGATTATTCTTAAATTATAAATAATACATACTTATTATAGATCATGCAGAATATATAGGATAGTAACATATAGAGAAAATGGTCACTAGGCAAACATGATCACTTGTTTAAAAAAATAGTACATTTTCATCTAGTCTTTTCTCTCATTCCATTTACACTTATAAATAATGTCAAATATTATATTCCTATATTAAAAAAAACTATTTTATATTCTGAAAAATTATTTCTAAGTAGTAAAATGGCAGTAAGTTTCATCTTAATCCAAGAAATTAAAGGAAATCTGTATGAGAAAAGCATAAACAATTAGTAAAAACAAATAATGTCTCTTTTATAATTATAGAAGAAATTAATTTTCTCTTTTTCAGAAAGTATAGGAAATGAGGAAAAGAAAATTAATTAACCATAGTCTCACTATCTGAAACCAATAATCTAAAATGAATACTATTTTCATTGTTCCATCTATTTTCTTTTTTTTTTTAAAGATTTTATTTATTTATTTGACACAGAGAGAGTGAGAGAGAGAGAGAGAGAGCATAAGCAGGGGGAGTAGCAGGCAGGCAGAGGGAGAAGTAGGCTCTCCACTGAGCAAGGAGCCCGATGCGGGACTCGATCCCAGGACCCTGGGATCATGACCTGAGCCGAAGGCAGCCGCTTAACCGACTGAGCCACCCAAGTGCCCCGTTCCATCTATTTTCTGTAACCAATGATCTAGAATCAATATTCAATTCAATTGAAAGTGTATTCTATGAAAAATGCTGTTGCTATTTTGATAAGGATTCCATTAAATGTTTAGGTTGCTTTGGGTCATATGGGCATTTTAACAGTATTGGTTCTCCCAGTCCATGAACATGGAATATCTTTTCATTTGTTTGTGTCATCTTCAATTTCTTTCATCAGTGTTTTATAGTTTTCAGAGTACAAGTTTTTCACCTCCTTGGTTAAGTTCATTGCTAGGTATTTTATTATTTGTGGTGCAATTGTAAATAGGATTGTTTTCTTAACTTCTCTTTCTGCTGCTTCATTATTAGTGCATAGAAATGCAACTGATTTCTGTAGATTGATTTTGTGTCTTGCTACTTTACTGAATTTATGTATCAGTTCTACTAGTATTTTGGTGGAGTCTTTAGTGTTGTCTCTATATATTATCATGTTATTTGATGAAGATAAGTTCTTTGTTCATTTTTCTAGTTTTCAGTATTAATTATAATGTAAAAGTTTGTAATTTTCTGTATATGCATTTCATAATGGTCAGATTTGATAAAATTCTAATCGCTTTTTATCATTTCCTCTTTTTAGAAATGTAAAGAGAACAGTTTTTAAAAGATTTTCCTGTTTCTCTTTTAGCTTTTATTTTCTTATTTCCCCCCAGAATATTTATATATTTACATTACTTGTATATTATAGATATATCACAATTCTTTCACATTTGGTCCCAATCATCCTTAGGATTAAAGAGGGAACCTGGAGGATATTATGCTAAGTGACATAAGCCAAGAAGAGAAGGACAAATTCTGCATGATTCCATTTATATGAGGAAGCTAGAACAGTCAAACTCATCAAAACAGCAAGTAGAATGGTAGTTGCCAGTGACTGGGGGATGAAGTGGGGAGATTTTGGTCAAAGGGTACAAAGTTTCAGTTATGCAAGATGAAAAATTTCTAGAGATGTGATGTACAACATTATGCCTATAGTTAACACTACTATATTGTACATATCAAAATTTGTTAAGAGAGTAGATTTCATGTGAAGTGTTCTTATCATAGAAAAAGAATCTTAGTCTAAGTGGAAAAAAATTGAAAATATTTTCAAGGGTAGTGTAAATTATTAAATATATAAATGAAATTATTTTCATATATATCTACTTTTCTCTAAATGCTTCAATTATCTAAATTAAAACATAAAATATGCATTATAAATAGTAAATATTTAAATTAAGTAAAAATGAGTTGAAATTTTTTATTAATTAAAAATTATATCTCATTATATAAGAATAAAACCATTCACAATTCTAATGGCTAATGTACTAATATAAAAATATGATTCATGCATACAAGTCCCATAGATATATAAATTTGGTTGTTATATGAATTATTTGACATTAAAAATATTCATTAATAACAAAGTGCCACTATTGCAAAACCTACACTAAGTCATGGGTGCCTGCAAAATCACAAATTAGAAGATGAACAAAAATAAGCAAATAGATTCTTGGTGTTATTGGAAAATTACATTTTACTATAAAGAACTTATTGCTTTCAGGCTCAAAAAAGAGGACCTCAAAATTGCATTAAATTTTTGTTTTTCTTTGTTATTTTTTTGTCTTTCTTCTTTTGCATTTTCTTTCTTTTTTTTTTTAATGAGACATAACTGACATATAACACTATGTAAGTTTAAGTGGTATAACATGTTGATTTGATACACTCAGATATTGCAGTATGATTGCCACCATAGTGTTATCTAACACCTTCATCATGTCACAAAATCATCATTTTTGCGTGTGTGGGAAGAACATTTAGGATCTAGTTTCCAAGTAACTGTCAAGTGTATAATACAGTGTTGTTAATCATAATCACAAAGCTGTGCATTAGATCCCAAATTTGTGTTTTTCTTTTCAAGTAGTTCAATCTCTTTGTGTAAAGCAGTGTCCTTCTCTGACATCCAGAGGAGTGCCATCCACAAGCTTCATGACCTTCCCATGCAATTGCCCCTGTTTTGAGAACACAGGGTAAAAGTTGTGAAGAAGGGTTTTCCTGGAGCATAAAACATGGTAGCCACTAAGGAGATGCTATGTCAACACTCAGCACTGAATCCTGAAAGAAAAGGTGCCTATGTGCTCTGAAATAATGTAATGTATGGAAGGTTGTAATATTTGGAGGCTTCTAAAGAACAAGCCCATAGAGGGGCTCATCTCGCTCAGATTCTAGGGCTGTAAGAAGAGGTTTCATTTTTTTAGAAAATATTTTCTTTTTTTTTTTTTTGAAGATTTTATTTATTTATTTGACAGAGAGAGACACAGCGAGAGAGGGAACACAAGCAGGGGGAGTGGGAGAGGGAGAAGCAGGCTTCCTGCAGAGCAGGAATGATGTGGGGCTTGATCCCAGGACCCTGGGATCATGACCTGAGCCGAAGGCAGATGCTTAATGACTGAGACACCCAGGCGCCCCTGGAAAATATTTTCTAAATTGTTTTTTGTTTTTCCCTTTTAAATTTGTTTTAGTAAGATAAAATCTCCAATCCACTCTTGGAGCTGAAATAAGATATAAATGTTGTTCAAACAAAAATACCTTTTTAGCATGATTTTGAGTTTCAATACTACTGAATAGGAGTATAAATTATGTCTTATTTTGATTGCAGTTTGACAGAAAAGGTCACATAGTTAAAAGAAAAATGAATAATAGGATTATCCTAGAAATGTCTTCATAATTATACTAGTGGTTCTCCATTAATATTTTATCTATAAACATGAAAATATATACACACAAATATCTGTGAATAAAACATTCACATCCTAATGATTTCTGTACATCTTTGACGTAGAAAAATTATAATTTCTACCAATAACTGGTTTGGAATATTGAATAAATAATTTAAACACTGTTTTTGTTTCTTTATAATGAGAGTAATAGTATATTTGTTATCATTCTCATTTGCGCAAAGCCATGAAAAGTACATGCTGCTCCCAAAATATAAGATGATTATGATGATGAATCAGTGCTGTAGGGAAAGAAGTTCTTCTTCTACCCTTCAAGGTCTTCCAGCTGGATAAGAATTAAATTTACATGAGACAGATTAACAGGAGAAAAAAAAAAAAAAGTTTGTTTTGTGTGCACAGAGGCCCAATAATGAAATTGAGACCTCAAGAAGTGACCAAGGCAGGCAGTTTTTATACTTTTTAGGCAAACAGACAAGAAATTTGTAAGGAATTGACATGGTAAAGAGAACAGGTGTTTGGGAGCTTTAATTAGTAGGGAATTCTAAACAGAATTCTAATCTAGAGGTAGTAGATTAGAAAAAAAAAAAATACAAGTTTGTTTCCACTGCTTTCTCAACTTTCAAGTCTCTATCTTTGGTAATAAGGATGTCTTTTACTCCTTAGTACAGTGAGGGTATTTTTCAAATGGGAGATTTATTTCCCACTTTCAGGGGAACAGAGGAGTGTCTGAGTATTCTTGCATGGGCTGTTTCTTAAGTAAGTTTTATTTAAAATCATCAATATGCCAAAGGAGTACATTGGGGGCAGCCTGCCCTTGGCGCCTATGGTGCTTACTATACTGTCTGGCAAAGTAGTGCTAAGGAACTATTCACTGTTCAGGAATACCTGGATGCATATGATCCAAGCCCAGAATTTTTTTTAACATTTTATTTATTTATTTGAGAGAGAGAGAGAGCACCCATAAGTGGAAGGAGGGGCAAAGGGAGAGAGTCTCAAGTAGACTCTGTGCTGAGCCTGATCCAGGGCTCAATCTCATGACTCTGAGATCACGACCTGAGCCAAAACAAAGAGTCATGCACTTAACTCACTGAGCCACCCAGGTGCCTGAGAATAGGTAATCATTGAAACACTGGGTGTTACATGTAAGAGTTGAATCACTAAATTCTACTCCTGAAACCAATATTACACGATATGTTAACTAACTAGAACTTAAATAAAAAGTTGAAAAATAATAAATAAAAATAAAAGGTAGTAATCAAGGAAGATGGTACCCCTATCACAGTTCCTATGAAAAGGTAGGAGCCTGATTTGGAGAATGTGCCTCATTCTCAGTTGTGAAACTACCTCATCATAAAGATACAAGGATTTAATTTTTCCTTTGGATAATGCCAATTAACTAACACAGATGGTCACTCCAATTACCAAGTGAATTTAAAGTGAATTCTGTGACAAATGGTGCTGTCAAGTCCTCTTATTGAGGACTAGTTATGGTTTATCTTGAGAACATGTGTGCAATGTGTTTTACCTGACTGACTATATAAAAGGGTGCAATTGTTTTCTGTCTGCCATCTTTTTAGCAGATTGCTTGTGATATGCATCATATTTTGGTTTAATGCTTACCCAATAATTTTTTTAATCTCTTTTACCTTTGTGGAGAAGTTTTCAGATTTGGGAGGAGATTTTGTTTTAAATTAGTTTCCCCAACAATTCTGGCAATGGGGATAAGATGTTGTTTAAACTACCCAGTCCATGGTATATTGTTATGGCAGCCCTGGAAAACTAAACAGCTTTCCTCCCAAACAAATAAATTACTGGTATATTGGAGGTTGCATATCATTCAGAAGAAAAAAAGTAAAACTAATTTGGATGGTCAAAAAAAAAAAAAAATATTGAGAGAAATGGAAGAGGAAATACAAGAATTAAAGGCACCTTCTCTTTCATAGAAGTGCTGCTTCCTTTCTCTGCTCCCTGTGTTCCTTGTTCCTCTGTTTGTCTTTATCTCTCATGGCCTCAAAATGACTCCAAAGAAGAAGTGAGTGAGACCTTTCAGATGGACAGTTCTCCTGAAAAGAGTGAGGAGGACACAACTTTGTCAGCTGGTGATGACGTATCTGCTCTGTTTGAGGAGCAAGTGTGAATGCCTGGTGTAGTAGCCAGATTCCACCTCCTACCATCCCTACACCAGGTAGTTAGGAGAGCAGACATGGTAAGACTTGATCTGGAAATAATTGAGAACTTGAATAAAAGACTGTCCCCTACAAAAGCAACAGGATGGACAATAGCTGCACTAGTCACTTAGAAAACAAAACAAAACAAAACAAAACTTACAAACAAGGTGCTAATCTGATGAATGCTAACAAAAGAAGGGAAGCAAAAGAGGCCTATAATTTACATTTTTCTTGTCTCAAAGAGAGGAAAACCAGGCATTCCTATTTGGATCACGAGCAAAGCTGATGTCATTGAGAGGCTACCCAGGATTCCTGGGTCATCCCATGCCTTCCTCATCAGCTGATATTACTCATTTAAAGGCTTCCTTCCTCTGGGCCCCAGAAGTTTTCAGTACTCTGTTTTCAATTTAGAGCCCCACACATGGAGATATGAACTGACTACTACATGAAATTCTGCAACCAGCCAATTTTGCTCCTTTGATGGATCAGGAACACTGCATTTCCAAAGATTACTGCATCAACGAATTACGGTGACCAGGGGAAGCCAATTATCTGCCACCCCAACACGCTAGTATGGAAGATCAGAGGGTGTAAGAGACCCAGTGAAAGGAGTGGCTAACAGTTGTACCTGAAGCCTTACTCCTAAATGTGAGCTGGGAGAAGTTGTAGCACAGTACCCAGAAGACAGGTCTGTCCCCAGTTGATTTCCATCAATGGTTTGTTGAAGCTTTCACAAAATTTATTGGCATGGATCCAAGGGTGAATCAAAATAGCCCACCTTTATCTTGGTTTTCTTGCAGACTCTCCAAACCCAAGTTCGGAAAAAGGACAGATTATTATCCAGATCTTAGCATCAACTACTCAGTTTGAGGGTAATCTAGAGAAAGACAAAGAAGAAATTAAAGACTGCTGGGTTGGCTGCTCAGTAGGAACTCTTTACTAAAGGGAATAATCCCTACTCTGGACGACCTATAAAGGGAAGAAAAGAAGAAGGGGGACTATATGTAATTTTTACAAGGAACCAGGATATTAGAAGAAGGACTGTAGAAAGAGACAGTGTAGGATGGAAGAGTAAGGGAATCAGAAAATCCCAGAAAGCTAGGGAGTAATTGGTGAACCACTTCAAGTAGACAGATGTGGGCAGTCTCTGAGGTGGAAACTGGTGATACTTCACATGTAGTTTCCCCAGTTCCTCACTTGGCATTTGCTGAAAGCTGGTGGTATTTCATATTAACCTTGTTCCTTTTCATCCTTGCTCCTTTTCCTCCATGGTGCCCATATAGATAGGTCCCCTGACTGAGGAACGTGTATTCTTACTTTCTTCTGCTTCTCCTGTAAATCTGCTGGGAAGAGACCTACCATCAGAAAGGCTACCATATTCTGTACTTTGAAAGGACAGTCTGTGGGGCATCTGGGGAAGATGGCATTTTATTTAGTTACCAGGTGCCTTCTGAAAGAGAAGGGGTATGTCAGAAAGTGGCAGTCTTACTCTATGCTGGAAAAGCACCCCAAACTGAAACAGATCAGTGTATCACTTTGGGTGCTAGGGAATGATACCGGTTTCATTTGAGATGTAGAAACAAAACAAAACAAAACTAAAAGAATAACCCATGGCCACATGTAAAATGGTCCCTTTTGTTAAAGGCCCAATAAAAGGAATAAAATCAGTTATAAAAGAATTAGAAAAACAAGGGACAATTTTATACTTCCTCTGTAATATTTCCATACTTCCAATAAGGAAGGAAAATAAATTGATAAAAATGATTGACCACTATATAGATTTGTACAAGATTTTAGAGAAGTAAATACATTTGTTGTTGCCTTCATCCCTATAGCACCTCATCTTGCAAGTTTTCTGACTTTGGTACTATTGTCTGCAGAGATTTTTTCTGTAATTGATCAATGTTCCACATTTTCTTCCATTCCTTCCTTCCTTTTTCTTTCTTTCTTTCTTTCTTTCTTTCTTTCTTTCTTTCTTTCTTTCTTTCTTTCTTTCTTTCTTTCTTTCTTTC
>NW_022589706.1:23022138-23110723 GCF_004348235.1 Phoca vitulina
TTCTTTCTTTCTTTCTTTCTTTCTTTCTTTCTTTCTTTCTTTCTTTCCTTCCGTCCTTCCTTCCTCTGTTCCTCTAACATATGAATTAAAATTCTTGTTTCCTTTTGCTTGTGAAGGAGTCAATTTTTATGATACAAGCTTTCTCAAAGGTTTTAGACTCTCCTACTGTTTTCTCTAGTTATTTATAAACCACCAGACAAAAAGAAACCTAGAGAAATATTTTCCCCAAAGGGATCTATAATTAGATAAATTTAGATGATTTTCTGGTAGCCTCAGAAATTTCAGAGGAAAGCAAAAGTGATACTTTAGCTTTGTTATATTTCTTTGCTTCAAGATGGCGTGAAGTCCCTTTAGGCCAATTGCAATACTGCTTAACTGATGGCATCTGTTGTCAGCTACAGACCACAGAATGTTACATCTAGAAGTCGGCTCACTTTGCAGATGTGATATAATGCACTACTAATAACAACAAAAAAACTTGGACAGTTTTGGGGACTAGTATAATATTACAGATAGTGGATTCTGGTTTTTGCAGAGTGAAAAGCAAACAAACATTCATTTACATGTTAATTCTCCAGAACTTCTTGTTTGGTTCTTAGAATATGAAGAGGCTTTTGAAACCTAAAATTGGCTATCATCTTTCTCCCAGCTTTGGGAGTTCCAAATTTGTGGGATCCTAACATTTGAACCTTCCCAATTTTGACCTGATTTATCTGCTGTTCTGACATATATTGCATATTTTACGATGTTTCTTAGAAGTCATGTACTCACGGTAGAAATGGCCCCCTTAAATCTTCCTATGCTGTGGTAAGTTTATAAAATTTTGGAAGTTTACATATTGTCTGAAATTAAGTCTGCATAGGCAGATAAGTTAATAGTAGTCAGTAGAGCAATAAGTCTTGGTTCTGGATTTAAAATGAATATATTCATTTCAAAAATGTATAAATACATAAAAATAAATATATATACATCTCCATGAATATTTATGAATTTCCATAAGATAGTTATGTAAATATAACATATCCATACACACACATATATATACAAACATATTCACAGTGAGGTTATTTCAATTACTTTGAGAGTCACATTTTACTAGAAAATAAACATTATTTGTTACATTATGTTTTCTTTCTGTTCTCCCAGTAATGATTCTCACATTCTCATTTCCAATCAGCTCTAAATTGTCCTGCTGGCATAAACTGGATCTGGATATATAAGTCCAACAATTTAATTAATGACAGAGTAAAAGAGAGACAGACCATCTTCACTAGTATTTTTTATAATAATAATTAGTATTATTTTGATAATAACAAAATAAAAGTTAATTAATATGCATCCAGGCACTCAAGCCCAAATGTGAAAGAAGAATATTTTAACTGATTTAATTGGAAGGATGATGTAAAAATTCTAATTAATAGAAGAATAGACATCTGGCATTGTAAGATAGAGGCTGCAAAAGACAGTTCTAATATTACTTAACTTCAGGATGCATTTTTTCTCCAGTTCCAGTAAAGGTTGGTAAATAAATATTATGTCTATTATTCGGGAATAGTTATAGTAAACAGTTATAGTGAAACTATTGATTTAAAAAATGCCTATAGGGGCACTGGGTGGCTCAGCCGGTTAAGCGGCTGCCTTCGGCTCAGGTCATGATCTTCGGGTCCTGGGATCGAGCCCTGCGTCAGGCTCCCTGCTCAGCGGGGAGTCTGCTTCTCCCTCTCCCTCTGCCTGCCTCTCTGCCTACTTGTACTCTCTCTCTATCTCTCTGTCAAATAAATAAATAAAATCTTTAAAAATAAAAATAAATAAAAATGCCTATAGTGTGTGTTTGTCCTCAAGACTTAAAACAATTGGAGCCATATACATTAAACATTAGAATTTCAATCTGTACCTTCCAATGTGTGCCTCATAATAAGATTTCTATACTAGATGATGGCCAGGGATGTCATTGTGTTTTATATCTATGAAAAATTTGCAAACATAGAACACTTAGTAAAGAGCCTAGTATGTCATACAGATGTGATGGTACTTACATAGCTCTCTACAACTCGGGAGAAGTTTATTGGGCCTTGCAAGATAAACTCTTAGTTAAAAATTTAGATTATGAGGATTCAGAGTTAAGTAACTCCTTAGACTTAGATGGAGAAAGACTTCATAAGGATCTACCAAACAATATTCTGATAGTTTATCATTGCAAACAAGCAGCAAAGATATCACAACAATTTGTAAAATTTATGTATGATGAAGAAAAGTTGTGCATTGATAACTAAGAGTGTCAGTTAGCCATTCACCATTGGTATGATATATTCAAAGGTTATTCCCCAAAGGCAATTTATGTACTGGCTTTTAAAAAAAAAATCAATAATTCTGTTACTCCATCATGATTCTGATAATTGCTTTACTTTATATTTTACTATGGACTTGCTGGATATTTAGGTGGCTGCAATTTTCCCATAGAAACGTAGAAACAGCAGTGGAAATTATTATAAAATTGTTACTATTTTATAGTAACACAAGGTGGAGATTGTAGAGGCAAATAAGAATTAAAAATAAGAGGCTTAATTCTTCCTGCTGAAGATAAGAAAAAGAGACAACAACCACCACTTCCCTCTTAGAGAATTTGCTTGAGAAAACTTGTGATTAAAAGTTTTTTTCTGTGTATCTTCGTAATTTATATAAGTCATTTGAAAGCTAACTAAGCTTCTTGCCAGTGTTAAGACTCAGGAACATCTTTCTCAAGACCTGGGAACTGTCCCTTTGAGTTGTATTCATTGAGGAAGATAGCATCTCTAGCTCCTAGTTTCTGTGGGAGGGTAGGAACCTAACTTCATTTGTACTTCAATCCAAGTTGGGAAACTACTCTTGTCATAAAGATAATGAGAAGTCTGTTTCCCTCTGAATATCGCCAGTTAGCTAAAATGAATGGTCACCCCAATCACCAAATGAGTTTGGAATGAACTTAATGTGACAAATAGTGCTGGCAAGCCCTTTTTACCTGAGGATTAGTTTACTGTTTATCTTGAGAACATTTTTGTGATGGATGATTGGCTGTATAAAAAGGTGCAATTTCTTTTTTTTCCACAATCTCTTTAATGGATTACTGTGTTATGCATCACATTCTGATTTAATACTCAGTCAATAATAAAATTGGTTTCTTTCTCTCCTACCTTTGTTACCTTTGTGGAGAGGTTTTTAAAGTTGGAAGATTTTGTTTTTAATTATGTTTCCCCAACACAACCTCAAAAACAAAGGATATCAAAAGTAACAATTCTGATGTTCATTCCATCACTGAAATTGGGAATTTAAAATTTCCTTCATCCTCTACTCAAAAATAGTTGCAAATCTAAAAATGTGTCACAGAATAACTACCTTATGTTCTATGAACATAAAAATGCTTTTGTTCATGAAAATAACATTTCTCAAAGCTAAAATGTAATTTTTCTGCTATTAAAGGATTTTAAATCATTGAAATGTACTATCAGCATGCTCCCTATTTTCAGTAAATTAAATTATGGAGGGGCATGGTTGGTTGCAAACTTGGAAAATATTTCATTTGAATTAAAAAATATGTATGCCAGTATAATATTGTTGTATTTAAAAGCTTATAACCAAACATAATCTTTTATAGCAAATCCAATAGTAAAAACTGAACAAAAGTAAGACACAAATAATAAGGAGTAATAGTGGATAATGGACAACATTGTTAACAAATGCAATTGAAATATAAAAGAAACATTCTCTTTTGCATGTAATCTATTAAATTGTACTTTGTATATATGACAAATAAGTTAGTCTTGTGATATGTTTTTAAATTAGATTTTCATTTCTTATTTATTTATCAAAAAAAATTGCTTAGTCTCTCCTTATAAATCCCATTTATCTCATGTATTTTCATGGTATGTCTGAAGAAATACTGAAAGGGAAATATATGCCAAAAACCATTTGGTAGGTTATATATTTGACTTAGATATGTGTATGAATAATATTTCCAATGAATTTCAATGTATCATAAGTTCAGAGAAAAGTGTTCCAATTTTAAAAATAAATAGCTACTGGTCTCAGCATAATTTAATATAAGCTTGTGCTTCTTTTCCATTTTATTTTAATTCTTTCCTGATGTTTCCGGATGACCTTTGGCAAGTAACTCAATTTTCTGTGCATTTTCCACTTTGGTCTAGTAAGTATTTTCTGTTTCTCTTGATAGCAAACAAATATCATGCTAAATGCCTCCTTCCTTCATTCATTCACAGATGCATTTTTAAGCTAATATGTATTAAATACATATTAAATGCCACAAGTTGTTCTATATACTTTCTCATCTCCACTTGAGCATCTAACTGGCATCACAAATTCAAACTGTCCAAAATTTATAGCAAACCTCCTCCCTCTGTTAACATTAATTTTTTTAAGTGAAAGGTTGTCTCCATTTTATGGAATGACACTTCCAAATACCTAGTTTTCCAAAGTATAAACCTGAAGTCCTAGCCTATGTTCTACAAATTATCAAGTTCTGCCTATTTTAATTCCTAAATAATATGAAACTCTGCTTTTTCACATCTCCACTGATACCATATATCTTTGTTGTCCTAAATGTGTTCTTCCTCTATTCAATTTGCTTTCCATATTGTAGCCAAAGTAGCATGCACAGAATGGAAATACAAATGCCTCACACCAACACACTCACTGTTTCACAATTTTAACAGCTTTCTATTAATATAGGCATCTAAACATGAATTCGAAGAACCTGCATGATTTAACCTTTACTCATATTTTTACTCATCATCTCCAATACTGCCCCCAATCCATGATCCACCCTCCATTCTTCCTGACATTTTTCAGGAATGATTTATGCCCCCTTCTTCCTAAGAACATTCTGCCATATTTTTTCCTCTTTTTGGAATGAACTTTTCCACTTTTTCTTCACCTACCCAATTGTCACAAATTTCTCAGAGTTTAATTCATTCATAATCTCATTGAGAAGGCTTTATCCAGATCTCTAGATGTAAGTCATGTACTGTGGTATATGCTCTCAAAGTAACTTGTAATTTTCTTAAACATCATTTATTGGCATTTAAAAAATAATTAATTGTGTAATTGGTTCTTTGATTTCTATCTCTTATTCTAGACTTCAAGCTCAAAAAAGTGCTCCCTTGTCTTGCTGTAAATACCTGTAAATGCAGTGAGAAGTTCGGTGCCTTGAACACAGTAGATGGGTAGTAAATACATGAAAAATAAATTAATAAATATGTAATATTTATTTCATTCCAATTTCACATTTTCAACCATAAACCTGTATAGCATAATTCATCATTCCTCAAATAAAAGCAATGAAGAATATAGATAGGAGAAATAAAACAGTAGCATTTTCTCAATTTTAGGTTTTTTGTTCTTTAAAACTTTAAAATTTGCTAGCATCTCTCTCTTGTCTTTTTCCCTCCCTCTCAATGCCTTTCTTTACTTTGGATGCACAGTCTCAGGAATATAGAAGAGATTGTGATCTTGAGAGTGAGAAAGAAATTCTTCACCACTGAGCAATTAAAGGGGTAATTTAATGCCTTCCATTTATATGGGTGAATCTACACACAGTAATTGCTTTATTTTATTTCCTGAATTGAGTATTTATTTTGCTAAGTAAACCATTCGATAGTTTTAACAAATCAATGAAGTCAAAATATTTAAACGCTATTTTAATGCAGGCAGAATCTAATACAAAACAAAGGCTTTTCCCTCCCAACTGGGAAAGGTTGAACCGAATATTGAAACAGGTTGTTCACCCAACACAGCCACTTCAAGATTTTTAAAATCCAATTAATTATAAGCACGTGTAATGTGACCATCTGGTAATTTGAAAATGCCAAGGTTAATGTGCTGGGCAAAATATTTAAGCCCAACTTCTGCCAAGACGATTTTCTTTTTATGTAAAAGAGGATGTCCCTCTATCTGAACTGGACAGAATTTTAAAGACTTCCAAAAAATTATTGATGAAATAATGCTATTTGACCTCCCCAATCATCCTTGGTACATCAAGAAGTGGCTTGAAAGAGGATTGGTAGTCAGCTGGGAATATGTGTCCACCGATGTGTATTCTGCCTTCTATTTTGTAACCCCAAAATATTCACCTTGTGATAGAACTGTGTTGTTCCCCCTTGGTTCTATTACTTTAAAGATTTTCTAAGAATGAGAATAAACAGAGGGTTTGAAAATATTAGAAAAATAGGGCGCCTGTGTGGCTCAGTGGGTTGAGGGTCTGACTCTTAATTACGGCTCAGGTCATGATCTCAGGGTTTTGAGACTGAGCCCCCCACCAGGCTCTATGCTCAGTGCAGAGTCGGCTTGGGTTTTTTCCCTCTCCCTCTAACCCTCACTCCACTCGTGTGTGCGCACACTCTCTCTCTCTTTAAAATAAATAAATAAATCTTTAGAAAATATTAGGAAAGTAAATAACAAATGCGTCTTTGGGAAAAGTGGAATTACCACCGATCCTAACAAGAAGCCGGTGCATGTGAAGGTGGCAGCAGAGTTTGTGGAAGTGGACAGTGACTAACGTCATGCCTTAGTAAATGCTCTTTTTCTACCTTCCGGATGTTTCTATCTTGATTTTTTGTTTATTTTTATTGGCTGGCTTATCTTCATTCACCTTTTAAATTATAAATATTCTATTGTTTACTTCCTCCTTCTTTCCTTTTAAAGATTTGCACAAGAAAATTTAGCTATCTCTGTGTTTTGAAATATCACCTTTTTGCTTTATTCATATCCATTTTGTAGCTCCAGAAATGATTTCTCTCTTGATCCCAAACATTAGATTTTTAACTGGTTAATAAGTATCTCTTCTTGGATATTTCATTGACAGCTTGAACTCAGCCAATAACTGGTATGACATAATTGGATGAATTCTAATCTACGTTTGGGCAATGTTTGAGGTAGGGGTGAGGTTGGGGGGTTAGTGCCATAACGTAGATTAGGGTTTCTCTACCTTGGCACTGCTGACATTTTGGGGCAGATGGTTCTTTGTTGTGGAGGCCTGCTCTGTGCATTGTAGGATATTTAACATCATCTTTGGCCTCTATTCACTAGATTCCAGGAGGATGCTGTTCCCAGTTGTGCCAAAAATGTTTCTAAGCATTGCCATATATCCCTTTGGGGAGAAAACCACCCTCAGTGGAGAACCTCTAAGAGAGATGATAAAAATCTATATTAAGACAGCAACAGTGAAAATGGAGAAGTAATGAAACTAGGAGTCATTTTGAAGGAATATTCAATGAGATTAATGAATGGATATATGAATTTAAGGAGAAGAAAGAATTGCAAGTTGCTTTCTATATGGTTACTAAGAAATTCCTAACTTTTAAAGTCTTAAATATTTGCAATTTTATATTCTATGCCTTTCTTCAAGTGATTCCCGTTAGCCAGATTTCACTTTGTTGTTCCCATACATGCTTAATAAAGTTCTATTAATCTTTAAGGCTTAACTCAATACCACTCATCACAATTGTGACTATTTATCCACTCTTAAACTCTAACAGAGAATATATTTTCATCCTTCTTTGAGTCACAAGTGTCACCAGAATTTCATGATGAATGTATTTCCCATGTTTTTAATGATAGAAACTTGGATCATTCTTATATCTCTTCATAACTCATCACACTACATGGAATATAATAGGTGCTTTCAATGTTGAATAACTTACTTAGATACTAAAATACAAAATAGTAGTGCTTTTACAGAGTGAACTATTATTTTTATAGATATCCAAAAACTTGAATATTACTATTGATTCTGAAATAATAGGCTAACTCTATGCTTTCCGTATATTTATTTTCAAACATTTATTTGTTTGGGCAGAACAGGTAAATATAAATATGAAGTATAATGAGACTTAATTTCAGTTGTATAAAGTATGGAAATCTAGAACAAGTACACTTATAGCTATAGAAACTAGAAGTTGATCAATTAATCTAGTGATGTTTTCATATAGAGCAGAATGGATGGTCAAAACAACTGTGATGAGTTAAGTGTTTCTCTAAGTAGCAGAAATCTTGTTTGTCATTGATTAATATTACTGTCTTAGGGCTACTATATGTTTGATTAGAGAATGTGCCTTAGACTAAAAAAAAAAAAAGTAGGGGCTATGGATGGAGTCTATTTTCCATATCTCCAAGAAAGGAATCTGAAATTTCAATCTATAAATATACTTATGAATTGTCTAGAAAATATGTGAGGGGTCATATTCACACTTCAGAAAAATATTTATAAAATTAACTTTAAAATATAGTCAATTTGTTATACTCAGAATAAAGGAGTAAAATGAACTTTGTGAGCCAAATATTTCAAAGTAACTTTTACAAAGCTTTGCATCCACATGTTTGAACCAAATGAATTGTTTTCATTCACACGCCCTCTTATTCAGCATTCCCACTGAGTTATTGTAAATTATTTCACTAAAAGTGCTGTAGCTTGACTTTCTTTAACCTAAAAAAAAAAGTAGTCTTTTCCCTATGGTGGAATATGATGGTATTTTGAAGTTATGTAATCTCAGAGAGTATTAGTTTTGAGGTTAGAAATAAATAGCCCTTGTATTTTAAAAATTTCAAATGTAAAGCAAATGTTTGAATTTTATTATATTGCCTACCAGAATTCTGGATTGTTTTATCAATACATCTTAACTTGTAGAATATATTGTTTAAGTATCAAAATGCAAAAATAATTCCACAAGAAGTGAAAGTTTAGAGAACTGAAGTTTTGTCTATAAGACCTTGAAAAATGACCTCACTTGGAATGATTTACTGAATTGGAAAAACCAAACGTTGCAATGATATTTTGTCAAAAAAGCCCTCTATTTATTACCCTGGCACATTATTTAAAATAATCAGATAATAGAACATTAAACACTATATATTTGCATTAATGGTTAAAAAATAATTTCCTCTATCCACTTAGGCAGAACTATGTTCCCATTATGCTAATGTGGCTATTGTTGTCCATACTCTGTTCATCTGCCTCCCTATAAAATTCATTAGATCCCCTCAATGTACAGATTTTAAAATCAGTCATAGTATTATTATCTTTGCCATGGCAAAGGTAAGACCCTGGGCTTGCTTATATGCCCTGTCTTCTGTCTCTCACAGTTCACTTTAACACTTAATAAAAAATATTATCTGTCTTGGCTCCAGAATATAGGCAGTCCTCAGTTGATAGTTTCCTTGTAACTAAGACCACAGGGTTTATTGTTTGACTTAAGTTGGAATTCTTCCTGTAGTGCTTGTTATTTATACAGCCTTAGCAAGTTGCATCATCTATCAAAGCATCAATTTTCTCACTTTTGCAAATAGGACCTATAATTCAGTGCTGTGGGAATAAATGAAAGAGAGACTGCATTTGAAGTGCTCACTGTAGGGTTGCCTGGCTGGCTCAGTAGGTTAAGCGTCCAACTCTTGGTCTCGGGTCAGATCATGACCTCAGGTCTGTGGGATTGTCCTGCCTCAGGGCTCTGTGCTCCAGGCTCCGCTCCACGCTCAGTGGGGAGTCAGCTTGTCCCTCTCTCTGCTCCTCTCCTGCCCCTGCCCCTGCTGCTGCTGTCTCGCTCGCTCTCTGTCTGTCTTAGAAATAAATGAAATCTTAAAAAAAATAAAAATAAGATGCTTAGTGTATGATTGGCTCATAGTAAGCCTTAAACAAATATTAGTAAAAATTCTAATTAAATCACTGGCATAGCAAACTCTGCGGTTGTAAAGTCGTCTGAAGCCTGCAATTTTGAAATTATAGTTAAGCTTTGAAGTCCTATGACTTAATGAACAGATTTGGGTTCAGGAATCTGAAAATATGTTCATCAGATAAATATATGAGGGAATAGGACCAGGAAATGGACATAGTAAAAATCTTTTGGAAAAGGTCTAAAGTTCGATTTTACAGCATAGTGAAGAGTTAACTCTTCTGAAGTATAGATTATTAAAACGCTTTTCCAAGGTTACAAGGTTGTACAGGACTGGTGAGGGAAAAAGGTAACCCATGGAAGGGAAAGCAAGCAAAATAAACAAAACACCTGATCAACTTCCCAATAGCCACTTTTCCAGCACAAGTGTACTTCAGCCAAAACAGACTAATGCCACTATCTCCTGACTGCTCTCATTTACAGTTTTTCTCTTCTCCATTTCATTTTCATCATTACTGCCTAATTGAACTTCCTAATTCATAATTCTGTTTGAAAAACCATCAACTGTACTCTATCACTTGCACAGACTATTAAAATTCTCTGTCCCTGGTGTATCAGATCCTTTATCACGTGGCTTCAACTTGCCTCTGCAAAATTTCTCAATCTATTATCCTCCATACATACTATGATCTAAACTCCCTCCATTTAAAAAAAAAAAATTCCATCTTTGCATTATTCATTCATTAATTTATTCATTAAGCCAGCAACAGCTTATAGAGTGTCTGAAATATGCATGACACTGCTGGTTCATGGGAATACATAACCATATTGCTTGCTTTCAGCAAGTTTTACAGTCTGTAGGGTGATATCATTCATCAGTTGTAGTAGAGTATGTATTGTGTCCAAAATAAATGTGGGTTACATTAAATTCAACGAAGATGATCATCTAAATCAGATTGGGAGAATCAAGAATGGACTCATAGGGGTAAGAGCTGAGCTGATTGATCCTAAGGGGCAATTAGAATCTAACTAAATAAAAAAGGCAGAATGGAATGATATTGCAGGTAAAAAGAACACTTTGTATAAAGAACACCATGGCCTTAATAGGAGTTGAGGATCATATATATAAACACACACACATACAGACTTCACATATATTCTATGTATTCATATATAAATATATGAGCAAGTTTTTAAAGGATGCTTTGTGTTAACTTAAAAAACTTGAGTAATCTTTAGGATTTTCTACATTTAAGACCATGTCATCCACAAACAGAGATAATTTTACTTCTTTCTTTCTGATATGGATGCCTTTTATTTCCTTTTATTGCCTAATTTTTCTGGCATGGACTCCAGTACTGCATTGAATAAAAGTGTCAAGAGTGGGTATATTTGCCTTGTTCCTCATCTTAGAAGAAAAGGTTCCAGTTTTTCACAATTGATTATAATGTTAGTTGTGGTCATATTTGACCTTTATTAATTTTGATATAAATACCTTCTATGCTCAGTTTGTTGAGCGTTTCTAATATGAAAGTCTGTTAGATTTCATCAAACGCTATTTCTATATCTATTGAGACAATCTTGTGATTTTTATCATTCATCTGTTGATGTGATATATCACACTGATGTAAACTTGTTCAAGAGGTATAAGGGTTTCAGTTATGCAACATGAATAAGTTCTAGAGATCTATTGTGCAACATTGTGCTTCTAGCTAACAACACTATATTGTGGACTTAAAAATGGTAAAGACGGAATCTCATGTTAGGTGTTCTTTTTTTTTTAAAGATTTTATTTATTTATTTATTTATTTATTTTATTTTATTTTTTATTATGTTATGTTAATCACAATACATTACATCATTAGTTTTTGATGTAGTGTTCCAAGATTCATTATTTGCGTATAACACCCAGTGCTCCATTCAATACATGCCCTCTTTATTACCCTTCACCAGGCTAACCCATCCCCCCATGCCTCTCCCCTCTAGAATCCTCAGTTTGTTTCTCAGAGTCCATAGTTTCTCATGGTTCGTCTCCCCCTCCGATTCCCCACCTTCATTTTTCCCTTCCTACTATTGTCTTTTTTTTTTTTAAATATAATGTATTATTTGTTTTAGAGGTACAGGTCTGTGATTCATCAGTCTTACACAATTCACAGTGCTCACCATAGCACATACATTCCCCAATGTCTATCACCCAGCCACCCCATCCCTCCCACCCCCATCACTCCAGCAACCCTCAGTTTGTTTCCTGAGATTAAGAATTCCTCATATCAGTGAGATCATATGTTACATGTCTTTCTCTGATTGACTTATTTCGCTTAGCATAATATCCTCTAGTTCCATCCACATCGTTGGAAATGGCAAGATTTCGTTTTTTTTTTTTTTTTTTTGATGGCTGTATAATATTCCATTGCATAAATATACCACATCTTCTTTATCCATTCACCTGTTGATGGACATCTTGGCTCTTTCCATAGTTTGGCTATTGTGAACATTGTTGCTATAAACATTGGGGTGCATATACCCCTTCAGATCCCTACATTTGTATCTTTGGGGTAAATACTCAGTAGTGCAATTGCTGGGTCATATGGTAGCTCTATTTTCAAATTTTTGAAGAACCTCCATACTGTTTTCCAGAGTGGCTCCACCAGCTTGCATTCCCATCAACAGTGTAGGAGGATTCCCTTTTCTCTGCATCCCTGCCAACATCTGTCATTTCCTGACTTGTTAATTTTAGCCATTCTGACTGGTGTGAGGTGGTACCTCATTGAGGTTTTGATTTGGATTTCCCTGATGCTGAGTGATGTTGAGCACTTTTTCATGTGTCTGTTGGCCATTTGGATGTCTTCTTTGGAAAAATGTCTGTTTATGTCTTCTGCCCATTTCTTGATTGGATTATTTGTTCTTTGGGTGTTGAGTTTGATAAGTTCTTTATAGATCTTGGATACTAACCCTTTATCTGATATGTCATTTGCAAATATCTTCTCCCATTCTGTCAGTTGTCTTTTGGTTTTGTTGACTGTTTCCTCTGCTGTGCAAAAGCTTTTTATCTTGATTAAGCCCCAATAGTTCATTTTTGCCCTTGCTTCCCTTGCCTTTGGCGATGTTTCTAGGAGAAGTTCTGCGTCTAAGGTTGAAGAGGTTGCTGCCTATGTTCTCCTCAAGGATTTTGATGGACTCCTGTCTCACATTTAGGTCTTTCATCCATTGTGAGTCTATTTTTGTGTGTGGTGTAAGGAAATGGTCCAGTTTCATTCTTCTGCATATGGCTATCCAATTTTCCCAACACCATTTGTTGAAGAGACTGTCTTTTTTCCATTGGACATTCTTTCCTGCTTTGTCGAAAATTAGTTGACCATAGATTTGAGGGTCCATTTCTGAGCTTTCTATTCTGTTCCATTGATCTATGTGTCTGTTTTTGTGCCAGTACCATGCTGTCTTGATGATTACAGCTTTGTAATAGAGCTTGAAGTCCGGAATTGTGATGCCAAGGGCTTTGGTTTTCTTTCTCAACATTCCTCTGGCTATTCGGGGTCTTTTCTGGTTCCATACAAGTTTTAGGATTATTTGTTTCATTTCTTTGAAAAAAGTGGATGATATTTTGATAGGGATTCCATTAAATGTGTAGATTGCTCTAGGTAGCATTGACATCTTCACACTATTTGTTCTTCCAATCCATGAGCATGGAACCTTTTTTCATTTCTTTGTGTCTTCCTCAATTTCTTTCATGAGGATTTTACAGTTTTCTGAGTACAGATTCTTTGCCTCTTTGGTTAGATTTATTCCTAGGTATCTTATGGTTTTGGGTGCAATTGTAAACGGGATCAACTCCTTAATTTCTCTTTCTTCTGTCTTGTTGTTAGTATATAGAAAGGCAACTGATTTCTGTGCATTGATTTTATATCTTGCCACTTTACTGAATTCCTGTATGAGTTCTAGAATTTTTGGGGTTGAGTCTTTTGGGTTTTCCACATAAGGTATCATATCATCTGCAAAGAGAGAGTTTGACTTCTTCTTTGCCGAATGGGATGCCTTTATTTCTTTTTGTTGTCTGATTGCTGTGGCTAAGACTTCTAGTACTGTGTTGAATAGCAGTGATGATAATGGGCATCCTTGCCATGTCCCTGACCTTAGAGGGAAAGCTCTCAGTTTTTCCCCATTGAGAATGATATTCACTGTGGGTTTTTCATAGATGGCTTTTATGATATTGAGGTATATATCCTCTATTCCTACACTCTAAAGAGTTTTAATCAAGAAAGGATACTGTACTTTGTCAAATGCTTTTTCTACATCTATTGAAAGGATCATATGGTTCTTGTTCTTTCTTTTATTAATGTATTGTATCACATTGATTAATTTGCAGATGTTGAACCAAACTGCAGCCCAGGAAAAAATCCCACTTAGTCGCGGTGAATAATCCTTTTAATGTACTGTTGTATCTTATTGGCTAGTATGGGGAGAATTTTTGCATCCATGTTCATCAGGGATATTGGTCTGTAATTCTCCTTTTTGATGGGGTCTTTGTCTGATTTGGGGATCAAGGTAATGCTGGCCTCATAAAATGAGTTTGGAAGTTTTCCTTCCATTTTTATTTTTTGGAACATTTTCAGAATAATAGGTATTAATTCTTCTTTAAATGTTTGGTAGAATTCCCCTGGGAAGCCATCTGGCCCTGGGCTCTTGTTTGTTGGGAGATTTTTGATGACTGCTTCATTTTCCTTAGTGGTTATAGGTCTGTTCAGGTTTTCTATTTTTTCCTGGTTCAGTTTTGGTAGTTTATACATCTCTAGGAATGCATCCATTTCTTCCAGATTATCTAATTTGCTGGCATATATTTGCTCATAATATGTTCTTGTAATTGTTTGTATTTCTTTGGTGTTGGTTGTGATCTCTCCTCTTTCATTCATGATTTTTTTTTAGTTGGGTCATTTCTCTTTTCTTTTTGATAAATCTGGCCAGGGGTTTATCAATCTTATTAATTCTTTCAAAGAACCAGATCCTAGTTTTTGATCTGTTCTACTGTTCTTTTGGTTTCTATTTCATTGATTTCTGCTCCGATCTTTATTATTTCCCTTCTCCTGCTGGGTTTAGGCTTTATTTGTTGTTCTTTCTCCAGCTCCTTTAGGTGTAGGGTTAGGTTGTGTATTTGAGACCTTTCTAGTTTCTTAAGAAAGGCTTGTATTGCTATATACTTTCCTCTTAGGACCACCTTTGCTGCATCCCAAAGATTTTGAACAGTTGTGTTTTCATCTTCATTTGTTTCCATGAAATTTTTTAATTCTTCTTTAATTTCCTGGTTGACCCCTTCATTCTTTAGTAGGATGCTCTTTAGCCTCCATGTATTTGAGTTTTTTCTGTCTTTCCTCTTGTGATTGAGTTCTAGTTTCAAAGCATTGTGGTCCAAAAATATGCAGGGAATGATCCCAAACTTTTGGTACGGGGTTGAGACCTGATTTGTGACTAGGATGTGATCTATTCTGGAGAATGTTCCTTGGGCACTAGAGAAGAATGTGTATTCTGTTACTTTGGGATGGAATGATTGGAATATATCTGTGAAGTCCATTTGGCCCAGTGTGTCCTTCAAAGTCTTTATTTCCTTGTTGATCTTTTGCTTAGATGATCTGTCCATTTCAGTGAAGGGGCTGTTAAAGTCCCCTACTATTATTGTATTGTTGTCAATGTGTTTCTTTGATTTTGTTATGAATTGGCTTATATAGTTGGCTGTTCCCATGTTAGGGGCATGGATATTTACAATTGTTAGATCTTCTTGTTGGATAGACCTTTTAAGTATGATATAGTGTCCTTCCTCATCTCTTATTATAGTCTTTCGTTTAAAATCTAATTTGTTTGATATAAAGATTGCCACCCCAGCTTTTTTTGGATGTCTGTTAGCATGGTAAATGGTTTTCCACTCCCTCACTTTCAATCTGGAGGTGTCTTTGGGTTTAAAATGAGTCTCTTGCAGACAGTATATCGATGAGTCTTGTTTTTTTATCAAATCTGATAGCCTGTGTCTTTTGATTGGGGCATTTAGCCCATTTACATTCAGGGTAACTATTGAAAGATATGAATTTAGTGCCATTGTATTGCCTATAAGGTGACTGTTACTCTATATTGTCTCTGTTCCTTTCTGGTCTATGTTACTTTTAGGCTCTCTTTGCTTAGAGGACCCCTTTCAAGATTTCTTGTAGGGCTGGTTTTGTGTTTAAAAATTCTTTTAGTTTTTGTTTGTCCTGGAAGCTTTTTATCTCTCCTTCTATCTGGCTGGATATAGTATTCTTGGCTGCATATTTTTCTCATTTAGTGCTCTGAATATATCATGTTAGTCCTTTCTGGCCTGCCAGGTCTCTGTGGATAGGTCTGTTGCCAATCTAATGTTTCTACCATTGTAGGTTACAGACCCCTTGTCCCGAGGTGCTTTCAGGATTTTCTCTTTGTCTCTGAGACTCGTAAGTTTTACTATTAGGTGTCAGGGTGTTGACCTATTTTTATTGATTTTGAGGGGGGTTCTCTGTGCCTCCTGGATTTTGATGCCTGTTTCCTTCCCCAAATTAGGGAAGTTCTCTGCTATAATTTGCTCCAATATACCTTCTGCCCTTCTCTTTCTTCTTCTCTGGGATCCCAATTATTCTAATATTGTTTCATCTTTTGGTATCACTTATCTCTCAGATTCTGCCCTCGTGATCCAGTCGTTGTTTATCTCTCTTTTTCTCAGCTTCTTTATTCTCCATCATTTGGTCTTCTATGTCACTAATTCTCTCTTCTGCCTCATTTATCCTAGCAGTTAGAGCCTCCATTTTTTATTGCACCTCATTAATAGCCTTTGTGATTTCAACTTGGTTAGATTTTAGTTCTTTTATTTCCCCAGAAAGGGTTTCTCTAGTATCTTCCATGCTTTTTTCAAGCCCAGCTAGTATCTTTATAATCATCATTCTGAACTATAGTTTTGACATCTTACTAATGTCCATATTGATTAGGTCCCTGGCAGTTGGTACTGCCTCTTGTTTTTTTTGTTTTTTTTTTTTTTGAGGTGAGTTTGTCCATCTTGTCATTTTGTCCAGAGGAGAATAGATGAATGAGAGAACAAAATGCTAACAGGGTAACAACAACCCCAGAAAAATATACACTATACAAATCAGAAGAGGTCTGAAATCATGGGAAAAGAAAGGGAAAGAAAGAAAAAAGGAAAGAAAAGAAAAAAAAAAAGGATATGATCAAATATGATCAAGCTGGTGAATAGATCAGTGCCACACACTAGATTTGGGTGTATTTTGGTCTGTTAGAAGAAACTGCCTCCCAAAATTTTAAAGAAAAAAAAAAACTTATATATGTACAAAAATAAGGGTAAATACAATGAAAGATGGAATATGACTGTAAAGATGAAAATTATAAAAGATTTTATAAAAGGAATTTATAAGAAGTTGGTTGAAAAAAGAAAGAAGAGAAATGAAAAAAAAAAAAAAAAACAAGGAGAGAATTTGATCAGTCAGGAGACTAGAACAAAGCCATACACTAGAGATTTAGGGTATATTTTGGTCTGTTAGAAGAAACTGTATCCCAAAATTTTAAAGAGAGAACAACTTAAAAAAAAAAAAAAAAAAAGGAGAGATATATACCAGAAATAAGGTTAACTACAATGAAGGGATAGACTATGACTCTAAAAATGAAAAATAAAAAAAGATTTTTAAAAAAGGGATTGATAAGATGTTGGTTGAAGAGGGAAAGAGAAAAATTCAAAGAAAAAATAGAAAAAGAAAAAAAAGAAAATTAAAAAAATTAACTTTGAAAGACTAAAGAATCAGGGGGAAAAAAACCATGAATTCTATGTGCAGTATTCTCCTAGTGCTGGAGTTCTGCCATTCTCACTGATCGGTAAATTTGGTCTTGCCGGGCTGTTCTTGCTGAACTTCTGGGGGAGGGGCCTGTTGCAGTGGTTCTCAAATGTCTTTGCCCGAGGTGGAATTGTCCTGCCCTTGCCAGGGGCTGGGCTAAGCAATCTGCTCGGGTTTGCTCTTGGTAGCTTTTGTTCCCTGCAAGCTTTCTGTACAGCTTTGGAGGACGGGAGTGAAAATGGCGGCCTCCCAATCTCCGCCCTGGAGGAGCCGAAACTCAGGGGCCCCACTCCTCAGTGAGCCCCTAGAGAAAAGCAGTCAATCACTCCGTCTCCTCGGTCTCCAGACACACTCCAAGCTCACCCAGCCTGTGACCGATCTTTTCTATCTCTGGCACATGACCCCTTTTGGAGTTTCCAAACCCAGCAGATTCCCATGGCAGGCTCCTGTTCTGCTCCTCCAGGGGAGAAAGGGGAGTTCCCTGGATCTGCCACTTGCTGGGTCCCTGCTAGAGGAGCAGTGGCCCGACTGTGCCATGGATCAAAATTTATGGCAACCCCAAGCTGAGAGCCCACTCCTCGGCTCTGTCTTTGCTGCCTGCTTTCCCACTCCGATACCTGGGAGCTCTGCTGCACTCGGGTACCCCCAGTCTTTCTGTGACCCTGAGGGTCCTGAGACCACACTGTCCAGGAGAGGGTTCCACCCCCCAATTAGCCACTGGAGTGCCATCCCTCAGCAGAGCAGACTTCTAAAAGTTCTGATTTTGTCCTCCGCTGCTCTATCACTTGCCTGTAGCCGGCTGATGGAGTCTCCCTCCCCCTGCAGTCTATCTTCCCATATATCACCTGGGATTCACTTTTCCGCATGTCCTACCTTCCAGAAAGTGGTCACTTTTCTATTCAGAGTTGCTGCTATTCTTTTCTTTGATCTCCTGTTGAGTTTGTAGGTGTTCAGAATGGTTTGATAGCTATCTAGCTGAATTCCTGGGACCAGACGAAATTTAGGTCTCCTACTCCTCCACTATCTTGCTCCTCCCAAGATTTTATTTGTTTATTTGATAGAGGGATAGAGAGTACAAGTAGACAGAGAGGCAGGCAGAGGGAGAGGGAGAAGCAGGCTCCCCACCAAGCAGGGAGCCCGACATGGGGCTCGATCCCAGGAGGCTGAGATCATGACCTGAGCCAAAGGCAGCCACTTAACTGATTGAGCCACCCATGTGCCCCCTCCTCTTAAGTGTTCTTACCACAAAAGGAAAGACACACACAAAAAAACAAACCAGCAAAACATAACCCATCCCCCCAAAAATACCCAAAGAAATTAAAAAAAAAAAAAAAAAACCACAAATTAAAACACACACACACACACACACACACACACACACACACCCAAAGGAGAAGGAGGAAACTTTTAGAGGTGATGAATATGTTTATCACCTTGATTGTAGTGATGGCTTCATTGATACATACATACATATGTTAAAGATACATACATATGTATCTCAGTAAGCTGTTCAAAGAAAGTTTGAAGTCGATTCTAATCCTTAATGACCATCTTGAAATACTTTAAGTGGAAAGTTTTATGATGAGCTTTGCATTTTTAAACATACTCTCAGCCCTGTGAGGGTAGAAACTTGATGACCTACCGCCTTCTGCCTTCCTCTGGGAGACTAAGTGCCCCACCCCACTTTTTTTCTTTTTCTTTTCTTTTTTGGTTACTAACCTCTTTGGATTTGTCTAGTGTGTATTTCACTTGGGTTGTGGTTGATATTTTTGATTGTGTTCTTTTGTTCATCTATTCTTCTCTGACAAAATACTAGAAGGAGGAATTCACAACAAAAGAAAAAAACAGAGGTAATACTCTCTGCCACAGATATAATCAATATAAGTAAAATGTCAGAGCTGTTACTCAAGATAATGATTATAAAGTTACTAGCTCTGCTTGAAAAAAGCATAAACAATAGAGAATCTCTTAGTGCAGAAATAAAATCTAATCAGGCCAAAAATAAAAATGCTTTAACTGAGATGCAGTCTAAATTGGAGGCTCTAACAGCTAGTGTAAATGAGGTAGAAGAAAGAGAAAGTGACACAGAAGCCAAGTTGATGGAAAGGAAGGAAATAGGAAAAGAGAGAAAAACAAATAATGGACTATGAGGGGAGGCTCTCAGAAATCAGCGATACCATAAAGTGAAACAATATATATAATCATTGGGGTTCCTGAGCAAGAAGAGAGAGAGAGGCACAGAAGGTATATTTGAGTAAATCACAGCTGAGATGTTCCCTAATCTGGGGAAGAAAACAGGCATTCAAGTCCAAGAGATAGAACCCCCCCTCAAAATCAATAAAAAATAGATCAACGCCCCGACATATAAAAGTGAAGCTCGCAAATTTTAGATATAAGAGAAAATCCTGAAAGCAGCTCAAGACAAGAGGTTCTTAAACTACAGGGGTAGAAATGTTAGGCTGGCAGGAGAAGTATCTATAGAGACCCGGAAGTCCAGAAAGGGCTGGCATGATATTTTCAGGGTACTAAATGAGAAAAAACATGAAGAATACTTTTCCAGCAGGGCTGTCAGTCAGAATGGAAGGGAGATAAAGAGCTTCTAGGAGAAACAGAAACTAAAAGAATTTGTGATCACTAAACCAGCCCTTACGGAAATATTAAAAGGGATCCTGTAAGCAAAGAGAGAGGCCCAAAGTACAATAGACCAGAAAGGAACAGAGACAATATATACAGACAATGACTTTACAGGTAATACAAAGGCACAAAATTCACATCTTTCAATAGTTACTCTGAATGTAAATGGGCTAAATGCCCCAATCAAAAAATACGGGATATCAGATTGGATAAAAAAGCAAGACCCATCCATATGCTGTCTACAAGAAACTCATTTTAGACCCAAGTCACCTCCAGATTGAACGTGAGGTGATGGAGAACCATTTATCATGCCAATGGACATCAAAAGAAAGCTGGGGTAGCAATCCTCATATCAGACAAATTAGATTTTAAACCAAAGACTTTAATAAGAGATGAAAAGGAAAACTATATCATACTTAGAGGGCCTATCCAACAAGAAGAACAAACAATTGTAAATATTTATGCTCCTAACTTGGGAGCAGCCAATTATATAAGACAATTAACAAAAAATTTAAAGAAACACATTGATAATAATTCAATAATAAGAGGGGACTTTAACACCCCACTCACAGCAATGGACATATCATCTAAGCAGAGGATCAACAAGGAAAAGAGGGCTTTGAATGACACACTGGACCAGATGGACTTCACAGATATATAAAAAACATTCCAACCTAAAGCAGCAGAATGCACATTCTTCTTGAGTGCACATGGACCATTCTCCAGAATAGATCACATACTGGGTCACAAATCAGATCTCAACTGGTACCAAAAGATTGAGATCATTCCCCGCATATTTTCAGAACACAATAATTTGAAACATTAACTCAATCCCAAGAGGAAATTTGGAAGGAACTCAAATACTTGGAGATTAAAGAGTATCCCACTAAAGAATGAATGGGTCAACCAGGAAATTAAAGGAGAATTTTTAAAATTCATGGAAACAAATGAAAATGAAAACACAACTTCTCAAAATCTTTGGGATGCAGCAAAGGTGGTCCTATGAGGGAAGTACATAGCAATATAAGCCTTTCTCAAGAAACTAGAAAAGTCTCAAATACACAAGCTAACCTTACACCTAAAGGATAGAACAGCAAATAAAGCCTAAACCAAGCCGGAGATAAGAATTAATAAAGATTAGAGCAGATATCAATGAAATAGAAACCAAAAAAAAAAAAAAAAAAAAAAAACAAACAAACAGTAGAACAAATCAACGAAACTAGGAGCTGGTTCTTTGAAAGAATTAATAAGATTGATAAACCCCTGGCCAGACTTATCAAAAAGAAAAGAGAAATGACCCAAATGAATAAAATCATGAATGAAAGAGGAGAAATAACAACCAACACTTAAGAAATACAAATAATTACAAGAACATGTTATGAGCAACTATATGCCAATAAATTAGGCAGTCTGGAAGAAATGGATGCATTCCTAGACATGTATTTACTACCAAAACTGAAACAGGAAGAAATAGAAAATCTCAGCTGACCCATAACCAGCAAGGAACTTGAAGCAATAATCAAAATTTTCCCAATGAACAAGAGTCCAGGGCCTGCTGTCTTCCCAGGGGAATTCCACTGAACATTTAAAGAAGAATTAATACCTATTCTTCTGAAGCTGTTTCAAAAAATAAAAATGGAAGGAAAACTTCCAAACTCATTCTATGACACCAGCATTACCTTGATCCCAAAACCCCACCAAAAAGGGGAATTACAGACCAATATTCCTGATGAACATGGATTCCAAAATTCTCACCAAGATACTAACCAATAAGATCCAACACTACATTAAAAAGATTATTCACCACAACCAAGTGGGACTTATTCCTGGGATGCAAGAGTGGTTCAACATCTGCAAATCAATGTGATACTCTACACGAATAAAAGAAGGAACAAGAGCCATATGATCCTCTCAATGCAGAGAAAGCATTTAACAAAATACAGCATCCTTTCTTGATTAAAACTCTTCACAGTGTAGGGATAGAGGGAATATACCTCAATATCATAAACACCATATATGAAAAGCCCACATATAGTATCTATCATTCTCAATGGGGAAAAACTGAGAACTTTTCCCTTAAGTTCAGGAACATGACAGGGATGTCCAATATCAGCACTGTTGTTCAACATAGTACGAAAAGTCCTAGCCTCAGCAGTCAGACAACAAAAAGAAATAAAGGCATCTGAATCAGCAAAGAAGTCGAACTCTCACTCTTCACAGATGACATTATACTCCATGTGGAAAACCCAAAAGACTCCACCCCAAAATTGCTAGAACTCATACAGGAATTCAGCAAAGTGGCAGGATATAAAATCAATGCACAGAAATCAGTGGCATTTCTATCCACTAACAATGAGACAGAAGAAAGAGAAATTAAGGAATCAATCCCATTTACAATTGCACCAAAAACCATAAGATTCCTAAAAATAAACCTAACCAAAGAGGCAAAGGATCTGTACTCGAAAAAACTACAGAACACTTATGAAAGAAATTGAGGAAGACACAAAGAGACGGAAAAACATTCCATGCTCACGGATTGGAAGAAAAAATATAGTTAAAATGTCTATGCTAACCAGAGAAATCTACACATTCAATGCAATACCTATCAAAATACCATTGACATTTTTCACAGAGCTGGAACAAATAATCCTAAAATATGTATAGAATGAGAAAAGACCTCAAATAGGCAGAGGAATGTTGAAAAAGAAAACCAAAGCTGGGGGCATGACAATTCCTGACTTCAAGCTCTATTATAAAACTGTAATCATCAAGACAGTATGATACTGGCACAAAAAACAGACACGTAGATCAATGGAACAGATTAGAGAGCCCAGAAATGGACCCTCAATGCTATGGTCAACTAATCTTTGACAAAGCAGGAAAGAATGTCCAATGGAAAAAAGACAGTCTCTTCAACAAATGGTGTTGGGAAAATTGGACAGCCACATGTAGAAAAATGACACTGGACCATTTTCTTACACTATACACAAATATAAACTCAAAATGGATGAAAGACTTAAATATGAGACAGGAAACCATCAAAATCCTAGAGGAAAACAAAGGCAGCCACCTCTTTGACCTTGGCTGCAGCAACTTCTTGCGAGACATGTCTCTAAAGGCAAGGGAAACAAAAGCAAAAATGAACTATTTCAGCCATTTGCAAAGGAAACAGTCAATGAAACTAAAGACAACCTACGGAATGGGAAGAGATATTTGCAAATGACATATCAGATAAAGAGCTAGTTTCCAAGATCTATAAAAACTTATCAAACTCAACACCCCAAAAAAACAAATAATTCAGTGAAAAAATGGGCATAAGACATGAATAGACATTTCTCCAAAGAAGAAATACAATTGGCCAACAGATACATGAAACAATGCTCCACATCCCTTGGCATCAGGGAAAACAAATCAAAACCACAATGAGATACCATCTCACACCAGTCAGAATGACTAAAATTAACAAGTCAAGAAACAACAAATGTTGGCCAGGACGTGGACAAAGGGGAACCCTCTTACATTGTTGGTGGGAATGCAAGCTAGTACAGCCACTCTGAAAAACTGTGTGGAGGTTCCTCACAAAGTTAAAAAGAGAGCTACCCTAGACCCAGCAATTGCACTACCAGGGATTACCTGAAAGATGCAAATACAGTGATCCGAAGGGGCACGTGCATCCCAATGTTTATAGCAGCAATCCACAATAGCCAAACTGTGGAAAGAGCCCAAATGTCCATTGACAGATAAATGGATAAAGAAGTTGTGATATATATACACACACAATGGAATATTAGTCAGCCATCAGAAAGGATGAAATCTTACCATTTACATCACCAGGGATGGAACTGCAGGGTATTATGCTGAGTGAAATAAGTTAATCAGAGAAAGACAATTGTCATAGGGTTTCTCTCCTTTGTGGAATATAAGAAAGAGTGCAGAGTATCATAGGTGAAGGGAGGGAAAACTCAATGGGAAGTCATCAGAGATGGAGAAAAACTATGAGAGACTCTTAACTATAGGAAACAAACTGAGGGTTGCTGGAGGAGAGGTGGGTGGGAGGATGGGGTAAATGGATGATAGACATTAAGGAGGGCACGTGATGTGATGAGCACTGGATGTTATCTGCAGCTGACAAATTATTGAACACCACATCTGAAACTAATGATGTACTATATGTTGGCCAATGAATTTAAATTAAAAAAAAGAAAAGAAAAAAAAGTACTCTCAGGAGAATAAAGAGACTAGAGTGGAAAGGATACCAACTGGCATGAGGAGGAGAGATAGCAACATATTTAGTATTTAGGGGGAAATACCTAGAAGCCTAAATAAGGCAAGCACATTAGGAATGGAAAAGCTGGTTAGAGTCAAAACAATCTAACAAAAAAACGTTGAATGGATGCAATAAGATTTGGTGACTTCTCAGATGTGGTAAGGCGATGCATACCATTCAGAGGAAGAACTCTAACGTAATTCACAGGCAAAATTTGCTCAGACCATGAGATGCTGACTCAAAGGATCTGGGCCTCTTCTGACATAATCTATTTTTTTTGTACAATTCGTACATTTCAGGATATCCTTCTTTGTAGCAAGAGTCCTTTTTTAAAATGACAAGTACATGAAGTTAATTTTTTTCATTCTTAGAGAAAGTTCTCATGTTTAAAAATAAAGAAAGCAAAATTTAATGTTGTTTGGAATTTAACCTTGTCTGTTAATCAAACTTAAATGGATGAAATTTGCAACACCTCTACAATATTGGTCTTTATTCTTTCCAGTAATTCAAACTGTTCACTGAATGTTAATTCTTCAGCGTTCACTGCTAAAACAGTTTTTATTAAAATCATATAACTCGCTAACAACTTATTTATTGATATTTGACTACAATATTACTAAAACTAAAAGAATATTATTAATTATATAATAAATTTCATTCAAAATAGTCCTTTATTAGGCAACACTTATCAACCAATGTTAGTATTATTAAGGATGCTAGAAAATACATCTAAAATCTAAATACTGGGATATCACTCTGTGTCCAGAATACTTTAAGTAATATATTATTCATTTGATTCATTTGTGAGCTCTTACTAGTGAGTGTTTAAAAAATTCCATTTGTTAAGAATGGGTATATTGAAAGTGTAAAATAACAAAAATAGTTTTAGACAGTGTTAGTTTTAAGGACATGCAATCTGCAAAGTCACCCAGGGAACTGAACTAAGAAAGGCCACATATCTGAACTTTAAAATTTACCACAAATTCACATATTTAAATTTAGACATCTTTCTTCCTTTCTATGAACTTGATTTTTAGAATGTGTTTTGTTTTCCAGGTCTTAAAATAGCATTAAAAAATAAAGACAAGAGTTTTTTTAAAAAATGAGGACATCACTTTCGATGAACAGATTTTCCTGAGAATTTATTTTTTTTTAATAAATTTACTCTCTTAAATAAATAAAATAATTTCTTTTCACAATATCGGGGGAGGGCAAAACCATGGCCTGGGGCCAAATTCAGCTATGCCCACCTGTTTACCTATTGCTTATGGTTGCTTTTGTGCTCTAAAAGCAGACATGAGTAGTTGTTGGTGGGAATGCAAGCTAGTACAGCCACTCTGAAAAACTGTGTGGAGGTTCCTCACAAAGTTAAAAAGAGAGCTACCCTAGACCCAGCAATTGCACTACCAGGGATTACCTGAAAGATGCAAATACAGTGATCCGAAGGGGCACATGCATCCCAATGTTTATAGCAGCAATCCACAATAGCCAAACTGTGGAAAGAGCCCAAATGTCCATTGACAGATAAATGGATAAAGAAGTTGTGATATATATACACACACAATGGAATATTAGTCAGCCATCAGAAAGGATGAAATCTTACCATTTACATCACCATCTGGCCTGCAAAGCCTAAAATATTTACTATCTAGCCCTATACAGAAAAAGTTTACCAGTCCCTAAACTATAGCATAAGCAATATTATCTGATGTGTGTTGGTGAATATTCCAGTGGAAGTTTTGTTTGTTGTAGAACGCTCACAGAACTCGGAAGTCAGTCTCAAAACACTCATATTTCACATTTGAACTGGGTTGAATAGTGTTCCCTAAAAATTTATGTCCACCCAGAGTCTGTGAATATGACTGTTATGGATTGAAAGTTGGTATTTTCCCAAAATTGGTATGTTGAGATCTTACCACCCTATGGGATGGTATTAGGAGGTAGGGCATTTGGGAGGTGATTATGCCTCGAGGTGGAGCACTCATGATGAGATTAGTGCCTTTTTAAAAGAGACTCCACTGAGCTCTCTTGCCCTTTCTGCCCTGTGAGAACATAGTGAACAAACCAGCCACCTATGAAACAGAAAATAGACTCTTGTAAGACACTGAATCGGCCAGTGCTGCGATCTTGGACTTACCCACCTCCAGAACTGTGAGAAATAAATGTATGAGGTTTAAAGCACCCACTGTATTGTATTTTTGCCATAGCAGACCAAATGAAATAAGACAGTGACCTTAATTTTTAAATAGGGTCTTTGCAGATGTAATCAAATTAAGATGTAGTCATACTGGATTAGGACAGCTACAATATCCAGTATTGACTGATATTCTCATTAGAAAAGGGACATTTGAACGCAGGCACATACACATAGAGAAGATGATGTGAAGACACAGAGGTACAGATACACAGGAAAGAAGGCCACGCGGTAAAGGAGGCCGAGACTGAAGCAATGAGTCTGCAGGCCAAGGAGTGCCAAAGATTGACAGCAAACCCCCAAAACTGGATGTGTCAAGGAAGGATCCTCCCCTAGAGACTTTGGTCTGGAAGAAACCTGATTTTGGACTTCCAGCCTCCAGAACTGTGACAGAATATGCTTCTATTGTTTTAGGCCACCTAATTTGTGCTGCTTTGTAACAACAGCCCAAGGAAACTAAACAATGTTTCATTTTGCTAAAATGCTTGAACATACTTAAACTACTGAAATTTTTTCCTAACATTTTACTGATTAAAGTAGAAGGCTATTGGTTATTAGTATTATAACAGAAGACATACTCTAAGTAGGCTTGTACTATATGGCAATTTTACAGAATACATAAATACTTTATGCCCTTTTAACAAAAATAAATTGTATTACATTTTAACGATCAATTATGACTTAGTAGGTCAACATAGTCCTCCAAAGACAAAATAGGATATATGAATGTTTACCTTAATACTCATTTAATAAAAGGCCAATCATTTTTATGATTTTTAAGAGCACACAAATTAAAGTTATGATGAACAGTGTAGCTTAATTTCTTCCTTTTATTACTTATCGCTGTTAATTTCATAACTATTAAATTCCGTAAAGCAATTATTGCCAGTCATTATAGCTCAAGAGCAATAACTGCTTTATTTGTTAATTAAATACTTATTTAGGGCACTCAATTTCAAGTGTTAGCAAATATTTACTAATTTCTTACTAAGAATAATTAAAAAAAAACTTATTTATAAATCAGGGGGGCAGCCTGGATGTCTAAGCAATTGGAGATTTAGGGAAAAAAATAATTTTGAAAAAATTAGATAATCAAAGAAAGAACATGAGAGTATGGGTAACTGTGAACATCTCAGTGACCAATATGCAGGAAATTGTCATCTTTCCTTCTCCACAACCAACCTGCTACATTCCAGAACATTCTACATAGTTTTATATTTGAAGGTACTATTGAATGTGTGCTGCCACATTTATCACTATGTAATTTGTAGAACTAAGTGCTGTTTTCAGAACCCCAAACAGCATTTATTAAATTTGCTAAGTAATTATATTTACTCATGATAATTTCAATTCCACAGCGCAAATCAGCACAGGTGTGACTAGCAGTTATATTTCTTCATCCGCAGAGCCCCTGCTGTACATAAAGCATCCACTAGTAATTTTCTTTAATTCTCTTAATTGCTTGGGGCAGCCTGAGCCACTCTTTTCCCCTAATTTGATGCTTTCTGTTGTGTTTCATAGAAAACAAAATCGTCTGTAGAGGGACCACTTATAATTACAAGAATTGAAATACAAGCACACTTATGTCTAATATAGCCTTGGAGTCAACCTTGCAGCATTTACACATCTATCTGTTTGATATAAGCAGACTCAAAGAGGAAAACAATGAGAGGAAAGAAAAGCAAAATAAAAGAGATGGCTAATGTTTTTTTTTTTAAAGATTATGAAACATACTTTTGATATAACGATACTAAAATTCAAATCAATTTTATAATTAATCTTTTTTTTTCTTGTTTTAAAATTTAATGATGACATTCACTTGTATTCCATTTATTTTCCAAAGAATCGGGAATGAATGTACATTCTACTGTTGTTGAACTTCATCAAACATGTTGTGTTGGCTTCTTTTTTTTTTTTTTTAACTACCCTTATATTTGTACATTCTGTTTCATCTAACTGAAGTGAATGGGACCAGATTTACCTTATACTTTTAGACATGCTCAGTCTTTGGTGCATGTGTTTAAAATAAATGAATGATTTAATGGATGGGTATTGTTCTTAATACCTTTAAAATACTGAAAAATATAACCACTAATATTTCTTACAATATAGTATTTTATCTTTTTGCACCATGATTAAACAAGTATTTAGTGAGTTCAGCTTATTGTATTTGTGCAGTGTATTAAAAAATATAAGCTAATGTTTTAAAGTGTCTAAAGAAACAGAACTCTTAATATATTCAACAGAAATTTCATTCAAGAAAACATAATAGAAGAAGCAGTTTGCTACTAGAAAGCTCAATTGCCAAAGAAAGTAAAATGCTGTTACTGAAGAAACAGGTTCTCCTAGAACAAAGCAAATGACTACATAATTTGAAACTAGCTTGCACCTGCATGAGTGAGAGCTAACTTTTGATTCTATTAGTCTCTGTCACTCTTAGCAACATTGTGGGTATTATGTAAATTTCAGTGAGAAAAGCAACATTGGTTAATGGAATGGTGAACATATGTTTAATAAAATCATTTTTCTTACTTCCATTTACATTTTTATCTGATGATATTTAGACTATGGGCCTGCATTTACCAGAAATCTGTGAATGCTCATAATAATGGCCACAAAATACTCCCTATATCATTATTGGAATAGCTGAAAGAAACACCCTGGTCCAATGTAAAAGATGCTCTTCTATTAATTCAAGTGTTTTTGTTTTTAAGATTTTTGAGAGTTGTCAAATATTTTGAGAACCTGATTAAATCTAAGAACTTTTTGACCAGAAAAGTACATATAGATCACAAACTTTCCATGTTATTTGAGAGAGGCACAAACTTCCTAAAGCCCTTATTGAGAATTGATAGATTCAAATTAAAGATGTCTTATTCAAACAGTGCTACCTCATGCACAAATCTGTTCATTACTTGTCTTTAGTTCACTGATAGTTCGTATCCAGGCTTCCCTCTTCTTGAACTTTCAAAATTACATTTTGCTTACATAATTTCTTTCAACATAGTTAGCATATGGCCATAATAAATCTCTTCCTACTCCCAACTCACACTGAAACTACAAAAGGGTAATGAAGTATGCCATGAAGTATCATTCACCAATGTTATTTGATGTCTTTATAATAATTTTTCTTCCAGACATACCATAATTTACTTAACTGTTATTTCAATGTTTAACATTTAGGAATATTTTCATCAATAATTGTACAAATCTCTGATTATTCCCTTAGCGTAAATTCTTCTGTAATTACTTGGTAAAAAGTGAATGTGTTAAAATTCTTGATACATACTACTAAATTCCTCTCCACAAAATATACTATTATACTATAATATACTCCAACTGATGGTTTAAGATAAAAACCTTTGCAATATATCTTCAATAACAATACTCAGTTTTGTCACTGAAAAAACAATAAATAAATAATAAACTTTACTGTCATCATCTTATGAAAGACATTATCTGACTCCCCCAGTATTAAAACAGATAATAGATTTTGTAACAATTACAGGATAAATGAGAATCCAGTTTCATATGACTGCTGATGACTTTTGCCAAAGCAAAAATTGTATCTGACAAAGTGAAACAGGCCCGGAAGACTTTAGTCAAGGTTATAGATGAGAGAGACCATAACTCAAACCGAGCTCACCTCCATTGAAACAAAAGGCAATGTTTGTTGTTGTTACTTACCTTTTTTTCTTCCAGCTTTTTAAGCACTGGGTGAGCTAGTGAAAGGTACTGGAGGACATTAGAAGAGAGGTTGATGATGGGAGGTGTGGAGCAGAATGAGTTATTCCTGAGCTTGCAACTATTTTTCTCTGAGATTACTCCACTGTGTTTGCTAATTAGCACCCATTAACTTAGGTCTCTACCTTCTCATAGAGACTGGGAGATAAGGTTACTGTCTCCATCAGTGTTTACATTTCAAAGAGATGGTTTCCAGACCCTTTAGCAAGACATTTCTGGGTAGTAAGCTGGCAAAAGGCTTAAAACAAACAAACAAAAAACAAAAACAAAAACAAAAAAAACCAGAGAAATAATTTATATTAAGTTTTCTAATATAACTCTTCTAAGGAAACAGAAGACAGGAGCTTCAAATCAGGAAAAGGTGGTCTAAAATTTAGTCAAGTTTAAGGCTCTGGTGATCACATTCAGTAAAAGCTTGGGCCACAATATAAAGGTAATACTTAAAAATTAAGCCAATCTAGTAAAGCATTTAGCTTTACAATGAAGGAATGTGATATGTCCTTAAATGTAGATTAGGAAAGGGTATAGATTTACTTCTTTAGATATCACTTTTATCTGGGAGGCTCTGCGGCAGGATGGTGTAGAGACCAACCTTTTTGCTTAGACTTTTGATGTGTGTTCCTACTTGAATGGCCATTGGGCTTTGGGACTCAGGTGTCTGAACATGGAACATCAGAGAAGAAGTGCCGAAGGCTTTCCTAGCTGGACTTTTCAATTCAGAGAACTTCTAAGTGACAACTGAGGATTGGTGGAGAGAACATCCCCATACACTTTGGTGGAGAGACCATTCCCATACACCTGTGGGCCCTGGATGCCCAGACAGATTCTAGTTCCTCAGTGAGGTTTCTCTTGTCTGACAAATCTGTGTCTGAGCCCCTAACACCGTGCTAGGCATTCAAATGGGAGATGCTGGTAATTTAAAAATCAACCTACTACAGATTCTTTTCTTACGCAGTTTGCAATCAAGGAGAGGTGATAAGATATGTATATAACCGAGTGCACTAAAAAAGCATATGACCTACTGATGCTGTATATAGATATGTATTTGTTTATAACTTTAACATTTTAACAACAGGTTTGTCTTGTTGCCATCTTTCCCTTTTCTGTTTAACTCATTAACTTTCCTTTCACTTTTTTGGCATACCTCACTAAGTTTCATAGTAATTGCTTTTCTGTGAATATTCTATTGCTCCTCTCCTCAAGGGAAAACATGCTGTTGTCTATTCATATATTTTTGTCTTTTCCTTCAGTTAATTTACTCAGCTCTAGCTACTATTCATTCTCAAGGTGAACTTTCTGCACACAGAATATTTACTCCTTATTATAAGGTGACATCACACAAGTATTCAAGTTCTCTGGGTTATAAAAGACACAGATAATGTGCTATTACAAGGCAAGTGTATCGCGTCCTTTGGCAAAAGTATATGCTCTCTTCTTCCCTGAAGATAACTGCTGCCAATTAAAAAAATATTTACAGTATTCAGTCCTTATTGAAAGATGCGCAGGGATAACGTTCTGGCATCATGCTTTCCATCCTATTTTTTTTTATATTTCTTAATAGCTTCTGACAACATCATGAAGTAGTCCTATTAATTTACACTTAAGCAAAAATAATTGGCACCATAGGTATGTTTTATTCCTATCACCAATATTCTAGTGAATTCATTGTAATGCATGCACCGTGGAACACTTTTATTAACATAGAGCCTACCTAAGATAATGTACAATTTGCTAGGTTATGTGAGGCATCATGGATTCCTCAGGCAAAGAGGAGACTTTAGCAGTGGCCAGGCATGATGAGGAGAAAAGTGGTTTTGAAAAGAGAGAGTCAAGCCAAGCCAATTCAGCCTGCAACTGTGCTGAGCAGGCAAAATCGGCCGTCACTGTGCTAAGCCTCAGCCTGGCTAAAGGGGAACCATGGAAATATATAACAGAGGGGAATGTTTTCTCTTTCTCGTGCCAAGTGAAAAAATGTTATTAGCTCCCTCCAAAAAGTCAAAAAAACCAAGATAAAGTGTTATTAATGTTTACAGGTGAAGAACTCCTTTGAAAAATCTTCCCTAAAATGGGGGGGATAAATAAAAGATCACACACTAATAATTGTTTAATGCTTAAGGGACACCCCACCCTCTTTTTCGTGCCAAGTGAAAAAATGTTACTAGCTCCCTCCAAAAAGAAGAAAAGAGTAAAGTCAAAAAAAACAAGATAAAATGTTATTAATGTTTACAGGTCAAGAATTCCTTTGAAAAAATCTCCCCTAAAATGGGGGGGGGGATAAATAAAAGATCACACACTAATAATTGTTAAATCATTTTTGTAGCTTAACAGACACCCCACCCTCCCCAGCAGCATTTTAAGATTCTAAGTTAAAACTTTACTCATATAAGAAAATAAACTATTAGAAAAGAAAATCTTACATTTTCTTCCACAGACCTAGGTCTCTAGTGAGAGCATAAGAAAAGTCTGAAAGATAAAAAGGACTTTCTTGAAAAAAGACTTTTCCCACTGCGTCACAGTCAATTGGTATTTTTGATCAGAATATTAGTTCATAACTTCTTTTTAAAGAATACTTAAATTCATTTGTTTATGAAATAATTCAGCAAAAGTACAACTTAAAATCAGAATGTTATGTTCAGATACCTTAGTTTTAGAATACTTCATTAGAATTTAGGAATTATATGTGCAAACCCAGTTCCACATACCTCAGCTAGGATTTAGGCTTCTCTTAGCTTATCTATCCAAACTACATTTCTCCTTGAGAGAAATTAGATTACAAATATCATAGGCTTGCCTCACGCATACATTAGGCAGAGAAGCCAACTGCTTATTCCACATGATGTATCCAGAGAAATATTCTTTTTCTTTAAGCCTGTTTACAACCCATTATTTATATGCTAGTATCTGAGGGAAGAAAGAGGTTGCATCATTACTAGTTCATTCTCTGCTTCTTTATGCAGAATACCATAGGTATAAATAAATAAATAAGCCCTAAATTTAACATGTAATTACAAATATTCTCTCTATAAAATCTATAGTCAGGTGAAATGTGCATAAATTCTCAAAAAATATAAAAACTTTTAAAATACAAGTCATTTGGATGAGCATGTTAAAGGCAAACATGGCAGACTAAATTAAAGCATCATAGGAGAAAGGATGATCTCACAATTGGAGTGATTTTTTATGATGGGTGCCATTAATGATCTTTCAATAAGTAACACTAACTATTTTGGCACCAAGTTCCTGGCTTCCTAAAATTAAAAGCTTATGGTCCCTCAGGAACAGGAACTAAGCAGAGAAATGTTCATCCCCACAATAGCTGAGCAGATAAAATATGTCAAAATGTCAGATGTGAATTTGGAGTAAGAATGTAAGAGAGGGAAATTGCCAGTCCTTGTGATTTTGTGTCCATTAAATCACGTTGGTATGAGAGTTGACGTTCAAGGGTTCACAAATCATATATGACACACAGAAATATCTTTATACTGTTTGCCACCCACTGCCAGACCAGTGTTTCTCAATTTTTTATTGCGCCTCTCCCAGGAGACTTCTTAAACCTATTTTTTTTTTTTCCCCAAATCATTGTGCCCCACTGAAGTAATACTACAGATATACTATATATTCATGTATTTACTGTATGTACACCTGTGCTTATAAATAAAATGAGTGAGGTTTTTTTTTTTTCCCCCACATACTCTCTGCATAGCCAATTTCTGGGCCCTTAGGGACAATATAACCCCTATTGCAAAAGCATTCCCTAACATATGGAAAAACTAGTGCCTGAGGAAGAAACTTCAGATTCTAGGTAATCATCCTCTCATTTAGTTTTTGTTGGTTAAGGATAACTTTCATTCAAAATCTATTTCTCTAAAAATTTATTTGTGATTAAATGTAAGACAAATACCTCTTCAGTGAATTATTGATTAACTTGTGTCTACAGTCTACTACTTTGAACACTTTCCTAATCCTAATTTTCGTATACAGATCATACCATGGACCCCTCTACTAGAAATGAGTTCTGCTACTACTTACGCATCGAAAATTGTTAATTCTGTACCTACAGCCTAGAACCTTCTAGGACTGCATATTTGACTAAGTGCTGTACATCATGATCTGAAGAAACCACAGGCACCTTCAAGTAAACATATTCACAGTACTTCTTTCATTGATCTTTTTTAAATCAAAACTACTTCCTCTCCTTTATCGGCCTCTTCTATTTATTCACTAATGTTTATTTACTTCAGGCTTATAATCTTTCATATTTATTATAATCTCTCATGTTTATTCCTTTCTCATCATTCACACTATTTCTGTGTTAGATCAGCTCTCATCGTTCCACAGCTATACTGCTGAATAACTTTAATATTGACTCTATGCTTCTAGTTTTGCCTACACCAACTGTCATTTTCATTGTTACTTCGACAATTTCACTAAAACAGAAATCTATCAATGACTCCTTTTCTTCAAAATGACTCTCTATTCCTCAAGAAATAATGTTAAACTTCTTTATCTGAACATATAAGCCTGATACTGGTCTAACATATGTAGCCTTATTTTTAGCCACTTCTGTTCAATGTTTAAGCCATATTAAGTTCATTAATTATGCCAATTTCTGCCAGTACTCCATGTGGCTACACTTTCATGAGACTGAGTACATGATTGCCAACCCCTGCTGGCTTCCTTAAGTCAACATTTCCAACCTTCAAAATTCACTTCATGTCTGCACTTGTTAAAAGTATTAGTTTAGTCTTTTTTCTTTTTTTTAAAGAGTATTTATTTTAGAGAGAGAGAGAGAAACAAGAAACAGGGGAGGGGTAGAGAGAAAGGAAGAGACAGAATCTCAAGCAGACTCTGTACTGAGAGCAAAGCCCAAGGCAGAGCTCGATCTCAGAACGCTGAGATCATGACCGGAGCCGAAACCAAGAGTCTGATGCTTAATCCACTGAGCCACCCACATGCCCCAAAAAGTCTTTGTCTACTCTTTAACTGGAGTCTATCCTTCAAGTTCAATTTATGCCACTTTAATATTTAGTAGTAATGTCTAGTATAACAATGATAACATTTGTCAAATATTTTTATACGTCTCTTTCCTTGATTATGTTTGACAGCAAGAATAATTTAATTTGTTTTTGAATCTACATCAACTAATTCAGCTGAGTATATACTTATATATGTATGGTTGGATGGATGGATGGATAGATGGATGGATGAATCATCAATAAATGAATGAAAAGAGTTGATGGGAATGTGGCTAGAATGAAAGAACTTACCAAAGTGAATCAAATAGCAAAAAGTCACTAAGAGTTTCAAATAAAATTATCCGTATGCCAATAAAATTCATTTTGGGAAAACGGTATCATTTTCCACCAATAGGTTAATACTGCCTCTGGTTTTCAAAAAAAATAAACAAATAAAAGCTAAAGTATTCTATTCAGTGAGTAACTAATCATGCTTTCCAAATGAGGGGCATAGTAACCTTGTAAATGTTTCAATCTATAAACCAATGAGCCATTTCACACATTTAACAGTGTATTTGCCGATTTTCTAGATCCTTTTATCATATGCTTAACATTTATGAAAACAAGTTCCTTAAAAATAACATCACCCCAAAGATGCATTTGAAATAGTCAAGTAAAATTAAAGTATTTTCTCTTTTCTAGTTAATTTTAGCATCTTATGTCACACAGAGATAAATGAGCTAATTTTCTGTAGAATCTATTATTAATCCTACCAATTATCCATAAAATACCAAAATGTCTGATATCATGCATTATCTATTTAAATTAGAATAAGTAACTTAGTCAAACAAAAGGACTTTCTTTCTTACTTGAAATTTGTCACTGGAGTTCTTGGACCTGATAATTTTTTTTTCTTAGTCAAAGTCTGTCTAAAGCATATTCTCCTTAAGCCTCATTTTGATAAGTTATGAGACATTTTGATTCTTCTTTTGGAAGTAAAAACCTATCTAATGCCTGTCAAATCTCTAGAGCTTTAGTCTGGTGTGAGTTTTAGAAAAGAACAGAATCTCTAGGTGTACAGATGATTAATGAGAGAAGTCTGAGCACTGAAACACAGAGGAGAAAGAGGTTAACGGTATGTATATGTTTTACTGGAATATTATGGAGGAACTGGAAAATGTCAACTATTGTACATATATAAGATTAATTCAGGTTTCCCTGACAGTATTCATATGACATCTCTTAGGTAATAAAAGAAAGATAGAAGGCATAAACTGAGAGTAAAAGATAAAATTTATAAATAAGATTGGTGATAAAGGGAAAAAGAGAAAACATATATTAGCGGTATACATCAGCAGTTTTCTTACCTAGAAAATATAAATGGCTCCATTAGTATTTCTATCACATATTCCTTCATCAGCTTTGAATTTAGAATAGGGAGAAATTTGAAAAAAAAAGTAAAAAACAATTTAATGAACATAACTATATATATGCATGTGTGAGTGTGTGTGTGTGTGTGTGTTCTAATTAGTTTAAATTCTTTTTATTCAATCTCAATGTCAAAATCTTTCACTCCACCAAATCTCCAGTCCACATATCAAGCAATGCTATCATTCCCTTTGCCTTCAAGCCTTGAAAAGCTGCTCTGAGAGATGGAGTCATGAAGAGATGAAAAGCAAGAGAAAATGAGTATTAGGTTTTGACCCAAACTAGTGATTTACGTAAAACTTTCAAACTATAGTTTATTTTAAAAATGCTAAATCAAAAGTACTTTCCTGAAGACCATGGCTTATTTTATCCATTTTCAATATAAAAATGGTTTGACTTAATGTATAGCAAGCTCTGGTTGGAATTATAGCAGAGCTGTATGTAAAAAGGGTTAACAAAAATGCCCAATGTATGTAAGAATGAAAATGTATCCAAGGAAAAACAGGAAGATTGCAAGCAATTAGTCAGTCCAGGGTTGATTTCCTTCCTGTACCAAACAATCTAGATGATTTCTAAAATCTCTACAGCAAATGTGAACAAAATTATGAGGCAGAAAAAAGATAAGAAATAATTAGACAAACACATCTGCTAGTATACTGAAACACAAAGTACCTTAAAGAAGTTTGAGGGAGCTGAAGCTAATATGCAATAGTATGACTAAAAGAGACAGGAAGATAACTGCAATAAGATTGTGGATTGCTCATTGATAACTACACACAGACATTACATGTATATTTAACTGAAGATTTAGAATAGGGTGAGTATTTATGTGAAAAACATGAAATAAAATGAATCATTACATTAACTAATGAGAGTAGATTAGATTGAGATTTATTTTCTCTCTTGATAACCTAATGTGTTAAAATGCTTCCAGTTTTACACTAGTTGGACCCGAAGTTCCTTGACTCATGTGTGGAACTGTTACATAGCACTGACTCTGAGGAATGTAGAGTGATCTTGAAAATAGAGAAACAGTATCATTCACTGAATTTTATTTTATTTTATTATTTTATTTTTTTTAAAGATTTTATTTATTTATTTGAAACAGAGAGAATGAGAGAGAGAGAGCACATGAGAGGGGGGAGGGTCAGAGGGAGAATCAGGCTCCCTGATGCGGGGACTCGATCCAGGGACTCCAGGATCATGACCTGAGTGGAAGGCAGTCGCTTAACCAACTGAGCCACCCAGGCGCCCAAATTTTATTTTATTTTTTAAGGTTTTATTTATTTATTTGACAGAGAGAGACACAGACACAATGAGAGAGGGAACACAAGCAGGGGGAGTGGGAGAGGGAGAAGCAGACTCTCTGCAGAGCAGGGAGCCCGATGCGGAAGGCAGACGCTTAACGCCTGAACCACCCAGGCAACCCTCATTCATTGAATTTTTTTTTTTTTTTGGATTTTTTTTTTTATTGTTATGTTAATCCCCATACATTACATCATTAGTTTTAGATATAGTGTTCCATGATTCATTGTTTGTGCATAACACCCAGTGTTCCATGCAGAACATGCCCTCCTCAATACCCATCACCAGGCTAACCCATCCTCCCAACCCCCTCCCCTCTAGAACCCTCAGTTTGTTTTTCAGAGTCCATCGTCTCTCATGGTTCTTCTCCCCCTCCGATTTCCCCCCCTTCATTCTTCCCCTCCTGCTACATTCTTCTTCTTCTTTTTTTCTTTCTTAACATATATTGCATTATTTGTTTCAGAGGTACAGATCTGAGATTCAACAGTCTTGCACAATTCACAGCGCTTACCAGAACACATACCCTCCCCAGTGTCCATCACCCAGTCACCCCATCCCTCCCACCCCATCAGCATCAGGGAAATCCAAATCAAAACCTCAATGAGATACCACCTCACACCAGTCAGAATGGCTAAAATTAACAAGTCAGGAAATGACAGATGTTGGCAGGGATGCGGAGAAAGGGGAACTCTCCTACACTGTTGGTGGGAATGCAAGCTGGTGCAGCCACTCTGGAAAACAGTATGGAGGTTCCTCAAAAAGTTGAAAATAGAGCTACCATATGATCCAGCAATTGCACTACTGGGTATTTACCCCAAAGATACAAAAGTAGGGACCCGAAAGGCTACGTGCACCCCGATGTTTATAGCAGCAATGTCCACAATAGCCAAACTGTGGAAAGAGCCAAGATGTCCATCAACAGATGAATGGATAAAGAAGATGTGGTATATATATACAATGGAATATTATGCAGCCATCAAAAGGAATAAGATCTTGCCATTTGCAACGACGTGGATGGAACTGGAGGGTATTATGCTGAGCGAAATAAGTCAAACAGAGAAAGACATGTATCATATGACCTCACTGATATGAGGAATTCTTAATCTCAGGAAACAAACTGAGGGTTGCTGGAGTGGGGGGTGGGGTGGGAGGGATGGGGTGACTGGGTGATGGACACTGGGGAGGGTATGTGTTCTGGTAAGCGCTGTGAACTGTGCAAGACTGTTGAATCTCAGATCTGTACCTCATTCATTGAATTTTAAAGTCAGATATATAAGCATATACTCAAAAAGTCATTTTGGGAAAAGTTAATTCCACACCAAAAAGAATGAAATTCTATCATCAGTCAGAAAGGGGTGGGTGGTGGGGGAAGTGAATATTACAAAATTGAATCACTGACATAATTGCTGCATTTTTAGTGTAGGAGGTCAGTAATTATGTTTTCTTCTAGGACCTTTTTTGTTAGGAGATTTTTGATTATTGATACAATCTTCTTATTCATTATTGGTCCATTTAAAATTCTTTTCTTTACTAGTCGGTCTTGGTAAGTTGTATGTTTCTGGAAATTTATTCATTTCTTTTGGGTTATTCAATTTATTGAAATTGTCATTTTTTTTTTGATCCTTTGTATTTCTGAGTATCAGTTGTAATGTCTCTTCTTTCATTTCTAGTTCTACTTATTTGAGTCTTCTCTTTTTTTTTCTTACTCTAGCTAAGGATTCATCAATTCTGTGTATCTACCAAAAATCAATTCTTATTTCTGTTTATTTTTTCTAGTCTCAATTTCATTTATTCCTTCTCTAATCTTTGTTATTTCCTTGCTTCTGCTCATTTTGGGCTTATTACGTTCTTTTTCTAGTTCCTTGAGGAGTAAAGTTAGGTTATTTATTTGTGATCTTTCTTTTTTTCTAAAATAAGCATTTATCTCCATCAACTTCCTTTATAGAACTGTTTGCTGCATACCATAAGTTTTAATATGTTGTGTTTCCGTTTTCATTTGTCTCAAGAAATTTTGTGATTTCCCTTTTGATTTCCTTTTTGACTCTGGATTTTTTAGGAGCATGTTTTTAATATCCAAGTGCTTGTGAATTTTCCTCCCATTATTGTTTTTGAGTCTCATAGCATTGTGATCAGAAAAAAAAATACTTGATATTAATAAATTATTCTATCTATAGTTATATCAAATATTATGTTTACTTATAAATAATAAATATATTGTTTAAATTTTATACTACAGTTATAACAGTCAATAGTGATAAAAACTTAACTTTGGGACCTCTGGTTTCTGGTGCCGAATGTAAGGAGCTTGGAAGTTGCCACTCAGACCTAAAAGCAATTAAAATACTAAAACAGACTTAAAAGCATGTAATTCTTGGATCCTTAAGCAAGTGGAGGACCCAGGACAAACCATTGCTCACAAGTTTCAAGAAAGAAGTGAATAGAGAAAGTTTAGCCTTACTGGAGCAGAAATTCATGAGCAGAAACTGCCAGGAGAGTAAGTGCCAGGGTAAGAAAATCTGAATTTCAGTTGACAGATCGCTGGAGACTCAGTGCGGACAAATCTGAGAGTTAAAAACTCCAAAGGGATTTTATCATAGGAAGTGACTTTTTGTGTGATTTACCTCCAGGAGCTCATCCAATTTCTCATCCAATTTCTCACTGTAAAATCAGAGAAAAATCCTCTCTTGCTTCTGGCAGGGGAGAGGGGAAAAGGAAACATTTTGAAGTAAATCAGAGCACTCTATTCTTCTTAACAAGGACTGCCCTCAGGAGAAACTAGTTAATCAGAGTTTAACCTACTGGGATATTTTCAGAAGCTAAGTGACTTAGGGAAGGGAACTACCCAACTCCAACCAGCCCTAGTCATCCTTTTCCACCTAGGGGGAAAAGACAAGAACTAAGAAGCTAGAGATTCTGGGACTCTCAAACTCTTTCTGTGGATGTACCTGCTCTACAACTCTTGCTCCTTCTTGGGAGAGAAGTCCTAGGATTGTGTCTGTTTTCAATCCTGAAAAGCCAGGCTGGATACTGAGAGACCCCCACTTATTTTTCCTGGGGCAGTGCCTAGAAGCGTCTATGGTTTCATGTCTTCTTCCATTCCAACAGAGCCAAGCCTGATGCTGATCCATGTGCTTTCTGTGGGAGCTCTCGTGTATCCTGTCCTGTCTGTGGAGGCTTGTGCCACCATCTGCAGGCGAGCATGAGGCACTAAGGGAGAAGGTGAAGAGTAGTGGTGTTGGGAGAGGTCGTCAAAAAGACATGGCTGACCCATGAACTAGACCTCGATATTTGGAAGCTCTTTACCCTTCCTTAACTTCGGCGTATGTGTTCCACTTGTCTTCTCCCAGAAGTATACAGCCTTGAGATGGTAATGAAGTGTCCAGACCAACTGAATGGTGTATGGGACTGGACCCAGGTAAGGCCTCTATATAAACTTTTAAGATTCTGGTGGGCAGGTGTGGAAATGTACTAGTCTTGCAGCTGTCCAAGAAAAGCTTCTTAAGTCAGTTCCCTTCTTCTTCTTCTTTTTTTTTTTTTTTAATTTTATTTTATTATGTCAATCACCATACATTACATCATTAGTTTTTGATGTAGTGTTCCACTATTCATTGTCAGTTTCCTTCTTGATTAAAACTGTCACCTACTAATCTGGAGTGCTCTGACTTTTTCTTTGGTCTTTCCCTGTCCTCCGCATAGGGGGACCAGTTTCAATTTACACCTGAGAAACTTCTGAGGAGTTTGCAAAACAACAACTGTGGGTACACATCAGCTAGCTGAGGGGGTCAACGGATGAGGCACCCTTAGGGGTTCATGTGTGAGACTTTTGGTGAAATCTGGAGGCAGTTAGTTGGATCTGCAGTCAATTACTGAGATCCATGCATAGCTTGCTGTGAGTACCTACTGCTTTTCCTTGCTTCTGGCTGTCCCCAGGCTATTCAGCCACACCAATGCCCACAGTAGTTTGGATGGGGCGAAACAGAATTTGGCCTCGAAAGCAGCATTCTGCAAGTCTGGGGAAGGTGGGCAGTCATTTTGCTCTTCCTTTCCTCCATGGGAAAAATCGTGAGCTGAGGGATTTCTTTTGGCGCTGGGCTATGTGCCACATGGGGAGCTGCATGATGCAGATAAAATGACACTGTTCTTTTTACCTTCTTCAGTGTGGCTACTCCTGGATTTTTGGTTCCACTGAGGTGCTGGAACCTCTCATCTGGACTCCTAGATTCCTATAAAGGTGTCTCTTCTGTGGGTGGTTGCTAAATTGGTGACTCAGGTATTTGGACAGGAAATGCTGCCACTCAGGATCCATTAGAAGTAAAATAACTAAGAAAATGATTCCCTGTGTTTTTTGATAGTCAGGCATTCACAGCTTCTGTTTTCCTAGGCATAATCCTAGCTTCCAAGATTTTGGAACTATACATCATCATTAAAAGGCTATGTTTATGTGCACAAACATTAACTATGTATAAAAGGTTTACATTTCTAGTCTTATTTTCTTTTATGTCACATTTCTAGTTAATGGTATTGATCACATTTCTAGTTAAATGGTATTCACAAATATCGGTATGCACAATTAAAAGCAAATATTTTTTTAAAAACTTACATTTTCATTCACTATTTGCTTTCTTTTCATCAAATTAATATCTAACTTTTATTTAAGGTATGCAGTGTTTCTTTATATTCATAGCATCATCACTCAAGATGCTAATTACTATGGTGGACATTTGTGTCATTAGAATGTCTTATAGTTTAACAAATTGTTATAAAGTTGGATCTTATCCTTAAGCTCCAATGTCTGTATGGCCCTGATAATTTGGAAAATGCAGGCACCATTGTACCTAACCTGAGGAAATGAATAAATGGCTATCTGCAGTCCTGGCTTCATTTGAGCTATTATATTGCTGAGGGCATGGCTTTAGTATAGTTCACAGGATATGTCAAAACTAATTGTGAAATATTTGGCTGTAAGGTTATTTGGATGTTCCTGATTAAAAAGCATTTGCATGTAACATAATTGACTATTTTCAATTATAATTTTGTCTGCAAGTCCTCATTATTTAAGATTGACTTTTGACTAGAACTATGTCTATGTGCTGGCATAATATTATTTTGAGTTATTCTTTTATATTTATTCTGCATATTAGAAAAGGATATTAATTAATTGAAAGTTATTGGCTTTTTTGCATATTTTAAATGTTAAAGAAGTTTATTATGAAATTTTAGTTTTAAATACACTAGATAGTTATTACTCAATTTTTAAAGTGTGATATTCTTTTATTTTATTTATGACTGCAGAGTGGTAAAAATCATGCAAGTATCGCTATTTCCTATAAAGTAGAAGTACCTATTCACTTAAATGAAATACTTTGGTTAAAATTTCAGCGAAAAGCCATACATACATGACTATATCATTCTGTATATGCATGACTGTTTTTTTTCTTTTCAAAGTAGAGTAGAGATGTAGTTGACATGAAAGGATGTCTGCCTTGCTCATCAAAGTCTGCCCATGAAAATATTGTCTTTGATATCTTCTCATTGGGGAGTTACTCTTTGCTCATTCCAACGTTGAGATGCTAATGTCAGAAGATTCTAGTATCTGCTTCCATGTGCAGAAATTTCTTATCGAAGTAATATATCCATGATCTGAGGATAGTCAATCAAATTGCAACTCTTAGATTTTTTCAAAGGAGTTGGAGAGTGTTTAGTTCTGCTGGTAAAGATGGGAAGAATGAGTCCATATCTGCACGTGCCAGAGAAATAAACTGGAATGGCAATGAAATGGATTCTTACAGAGGCAAGAGAAGAGAGTTAAAGATACTATCGACTGCCTTGAGTATTTGCTTCAAATCTTTCCTGAGGTCAAATCTCTGAATGTCTTCTCTGCTATTTGATTTTCTATACTGATAAAACCTTCCTTTTTTTTGCTTAGTATAAATTAGACCTCTAAACTCTCAACTGAAATAAAAACTGCAAAAAATGCTAATCATTTATCAATAAAACAATAAAATTAAATATAATTAAAAGATAACAAAAGTATCTGCTTGTCCTTTCAAATGTATTGCTCTGAAGCTAGATGATATTTAGAACACCTCAGGTCAACCCCAAATCATACCATTTTACCCATAGTTCTTTTTTTTTTTTTATTATTTCTCCCTGGCTTTTACAAGTGGGAAAACATCCATAATAGAGATATTACCTTTTTAAGATTGCTTTTATTCTTGATAGATATCTGGGGTAAGGATTGAGGAGGAAAGACATGTTGGAAAAACTAAAAGTAGTAGGTTCTAAGAAGGTACTTTAATATTTAGAGGCCTAACTCTAGTGTAACCATAATAAAAAAATAATTAGTGTATAAGAAAGGTAAAGTACATGGTGCAACATGAACACCTACAGGAAATTATGGAAGGTCCCACTCTTTTCAGTCACAGCACTGCCTTTCTTCCAGGATTCCAGTCTCACAAGACTTCACAGAACTGTCAAGAGTTCAGCCAGAGACCATGATTTCAGGGAAGCCTAGGCAGGTACTTAGAGCTCATCACATAACTCAAGTCAAGTTGTGCAAACCATCAAATTGAACCTCCTCCAACAATGTAAAACAAGCTGTCATCAAACTTGAAATAGCATATTATGAATCGCATGTGATTCTTATTTTGCTCAGGGGGCCTTACATTTCTTCCAGTGCATCTCTAAAGACAAGCATCATGCTGTTCCAGTCTGGCTTTCTTATATAAGTCTTTCCTATACAGCCATAAATTTAAAATATGAGAATATTAGAAGTGTGGAGGAAGAAATTTAAAATAAATAAGTCTATCTAATGTGAGACAGAATGAAGACCAGGCTATGCTTGATGTCATCAAAGACAGTTCTCATGGATTAATATTAATTTCCCTTCACTTTACTTTCTTTCTTTTTTTTTTTTGACTGTTTCTCCCCCAATCCAACAATTATAACCAATATTATAGAGGGATAATTTACATATAACAAATACACACATGTTAAATGGTCAGTTTGATGAAATTTTCTCTGATTCAGTTCTTTAAATTGGAATATATGTGACATATAACATTATGTAAGTTTAAGTTATACAGCAAGTTAATTTATACATTTATATATTGCAATACGATTGCCCTTGTAAACTTAGCTAACACCTCTATCACATCAAATAATTATCATTTCTTTTTTGTGGTGGGAAAAATTAAGATCTAGTCTCTTAGCACATTTCATGTTTATAATACAATATTGTCTATAAACACTATACTGTGCATTAAATATCCAGGACTTATGTACATTAGTTGCAGGTTTGCCCCTTAAGCAAAAACTTTGCCATTCTCCCACCCCCAGCTCCTGGTAACTACCACTGTACTCTCTGATTTTATGAGTTTAGCTTTTTTTAGATTACACATATAAATGATATCATACAGTATTTGTCTTTCTCTGTCTGACTAATTTCATTTAGCGTAATGTCTTTAAGGTCCATCTATGTTGCGAATGGCAGGATTTCTTTCTTTCTCATGCCTGAATAATACTATTTTTTGTCCATTCTTTCATTGACAGGTACTTAGGTTGTTTCCATATCTTGGCTATTGTAAATAATGCTGCAATAAACATGGGAGTGCATATAGGTCTCCAGTATTCTTCCTTCATTTCCTTTGTGTATATACCCAGGAGTGAAATTGCTGGATCATATGGTAATTCTAATTTTAATTTTTTGAGGAACCTCCATACTGTCTTCCACACAGGCTTCATCAATTTACATTTCCAACAGTGCCCAATGATTTCCTTTACTCCATATCCTTACTAACACTTATTATCTCTTGTTTCTTGATGATAGCCTTTCTAACATGTGTGAGGCAGTGTCTCATTGTGGTTTTGACTTGTATTTCCATGATGATTAATGATGTTGAACATCTTTTCATGTGTCTGCTGGCTATTTAGATGTCTTTTTTGAAAAAGTGTCTATTTAGTTCTTCTGCCATTTTTTAATTGGATCTGTGTTGTTGTTGTTGTTGTTATTGAGTTGTATAAGTTTTTTTATTAACATATAATGCATTATTTGTTTCAGGGGTACAGGTCTGTGATTGATCAGTCTTACACAATTCACAGTGCTCACCATAGCACATACCCTCCCCATCACCCAGCCTCCCCATCTCTTCCACCCCCCTCCACTCCAGCAACCCTGTTTGTTTCCTGAGTTGTATAAGTTTTAATCTATTTTAGATATTTAAACCTTTATCAGATATATAATTTGCAAATATTTTCTCCTATACCATAGGTGGCCTTTCAATTTGTTGATTATTTATTTTGCTGTACGGAGCTGTAAGTTCAATGTAGTCTCTTTTGCTGATTTTTGTTTTTGTTGTTTGTGCTTTTGGTATCATATCCAAAAAAATCATAGCTGAAACCAATGTCAAAGAATTTCTCTCCTGTTTTTTTCTAGGAGTCTTTTGTAGGTCTTATGCTTAAGCCTTTTTGTTTGGACTATTTAGAGTCTTTGGTGGTTCCATACATATTTTAGGATTGTTTTTTCTGTTTCTATGGAAAATGCCATAGAAATTTTAATAGGGATTGTATTAAATCTGTAGACAGCTTTGGGTAGTATGGACGCTTTAACAACATCAATTCTTCCTATACATACAGATATCTTTCCATTTGTTTGTGTCTTCTGGAATTTCTTTCAACAAAGTCTTGTAGCTTTTGTTATACAGATCTTGTACTTCCTGAGTTAAATTTACTCCTCAGTATTTTATTGTTTTTGATGCTATTGTGAATGGGTTAGTTTTCTTCATTTATTTTTCAAATTGTTAGTGTAAAATTGTTGATTTCTGTATATTGATTTTATATCCTGCAACTTTATTGAATTTATTGATCAGTTCCAACAGCTTTTTTAGTTGAGTCTTTGGGATTTTCTATATAAAAGATTATATCATCTGCAAATAATGACAATTTTACTTCTTACTGATTTGGTTGCCTTGTATTTCTTTGTCTTGCCTAATTGCTCTAGCTAGTACTTCCAGTACTATATTGAATAAATGTGGTGAGAATGGATATCCTTGTCTTGTTCTTTTTCACCATTGATTTAATGTTAGCTATGGGTTTGTCATACATGGTCTTTATTATGTTAAGGTATATTCCTTCTATACCCAATCTATTGAGGGTTTTTATCATGAAAGGATGGTATATTTTGTCAAATGCTTTTTCTAATGTATTGAGATGATCATGATTTTTATCTTTCTTTTTGTTAATGTGCTGTATCACATTTATTGACTTGATTATATCAAACCATACTTGCATCCCAGGGATAAATCCCATTTTGTCATGGTGTATATTCCTTTTAATAGGTTGTTGAATTCAATAATCCAGTATTTTGTTGAGGATTCTCCATGAACATTCATAAAAGATATTGGTCTGTGGTTGGTTTGTTTTTGTTTTTTTTTTTCCTAGTTGTTTCACTTTCTGACTTTGGTATTAAGATTCTCTAGCCTCATAGAATGAGCTTGGAAGAGTTCACTCTTTAATTCTTTGGAAAGTTTGGGAAGGATTGATGTTAGTTCTTTAATGTTGTGTAGGATTCCTAGTGAAATCATCAGGTCTAGGGCTTTTCATTGTCAGATTTCTGATTACAGATTAAATTTGTTCACTAGTTATAGGTTATTCAGATTTTCTATTTATTCATGATTCAGTGTTAGTAGGTTTGTGTTTCTAGGAATTTGTCCATTTGTCCATTTGATCTAGGTTATCCAATTTGTTTGTTTATAGTACCTTTTATAATCTTTTTATTTCTATAAAATCAGTAGTTATCTCTCCACTTTTATTTCTGATTTTAGTAATTTGAGTCATCTCTTCTTCTTAGTCCATCCAGGTAAAGGTTTGTTAACTTTGTTAAGATCCAACTTCTGGTTTTGTTCATTTTCTCTGTTGTTTCTCTACTATTCATTTGATTTATTTCCACTCTAATCTTTATTATTTGCTTCTATCTGCTAGGTTTGAGTTCAGTTTGTTCCTTTTTTCTAGTTCCTTAAGTTATAATGTCAGGTTGTTGATTTCAGATTTTTCTTGTTTGTTAACATAAGCTTTTATAGCTATAAATTACCCTCTTAGCCCAACACACACACACACACACACACACCCATGTACACACACATCTTACCAACACTAGTCACATGAATAACAAAGTTTAATTTACTAACAGATGAGATTTTTATATAAAAATGTGTGATTTTTTTATGTAGTAATGTATAATGGTTTATGTCTGTCTTTCCCTAGTTTCAGAGTCTTAAATTTTTTCAAAAGTCTCCACAATATTATATTATATGTGTGTGTGTGTGTGTGTGTGTATATATATATATATACTTTTACACTTAAAGTTTTAAATAAAATGGAATGTATTTTGAAATACAGAAACCAATATTATTTTGTTATGTTTATATATGTATATATACATATATATACATATTTGCTCCAGATAGACAATTGTATCTTTCCACAAATACAAAAATGGCTGAATCCTCTGTTGATATATTATAATACAAAAGGCAGGCAGCCATGAACTACATTGACTTGGGGCAGTTGCAAAACATAAGATTAGAATAAAATATGTAACATTATCCAATTTTTCTTATACAAGTAATAGCAATTCTTCAATTCCATATTTGTATTTGCATAGGTATTTTATATGATTTTGTGATTGTTATGAATGCTATTGGATACACTGAAGGAATGAAGGAATACAATGTATTGGTACATTGCTTAAGATCATTAAGATTGATGGATATGTGAATGGGGAAGAAGAAGGGAAAACCATGTATAACCTGACTTCATTGGAATAAATTTGTGTTTGTCTGCATGTGTATGTGTGCATAATGAGATACATGAAATAGGGTCATTGCAAATTTACTGTTGTTTATATTATGGAGAGGGATTTTAAGTGACGTCCACTTTCTTTGGCATATATTTTTGATATATATATTTAACCTATTTTTAAGGTTCTTTAATAAATCTATTTATTTACATAATTTTAAAAAACCCATTCTCATTGGAGAAAAGGGAAGTAAGTATATCACTTAATGGCTGGATATATACATATAAATCTGGTACTCTATTGCAATAGACAATTCTAAAAAGAGACTTAAATTTCTTATTACTTCTGTTTCCCTTTATGCATATCAATGATGACTACTTTACTGCTTTCAGACATCAAGAAATTACGACACAGACTTTTTAATGCCTAAGTGATTTTAATTTTAAAATCAGGATTCAAGATGTAGTATTAAGAAGTGTATGAAAAAGGTTGAGGTTGTAACTTAATTTCTAATGAGAAAATGATTGGTTAGAATGATTGACAAAACAACAACCACAAAAATTTGTTTAAATATGGTCATATCTTTTTCTGAACTGTCCCATGATCAAGAGAATTAAAAAGAGAGAGGGGCGCCTGGGTGGTTCAGTCAGTTAAGCAGCTGCCTTTGGCTTAGGTCATGATCCCAGCCTCCTGGGATCAGTCCCACGTGGGGCTCCCTGCTCAGCGGGAAGCCTGCTTCTCCCTCTCACTCTGCCTGCCACTCCCCTTGCTGGTGTTCCCTCTCTATCTTTGTCAAATAAATAAAATCTTAAAAAAGAGAGAGAGAGAGAGAGAGTGTTTGGGTACTATGTTATTAAAAAAGTAGCTTAATTGCATTTTTATATATTGTCATGTGATTTTATTGCTTTGTAACACTAATGAAGCTGTGGCATAACATTTCCTCAGAATCATCAAAAGGTAGTATATAAAGTAGGTACATATAACATCATAAAATTTTCTGCATTAAATATAATTATTTTTCTCATGAAACACCCAATTTTACATGGCACAAGGATTAAGAAATCAATTTTTCTCATGGTCTTGTATAATTTATTCTTTGCCTGTTTGGCCCTTTAAGAAACAAGAAAACAACATGTGAAGATAATTGTTAGGATACTTTCAGGCACTCCATGGAAATTTTGGTATATACAAGGAGTACAGCAAAAACTGGTTATCAATAATTGCAATTGGAGATCGATGCCTTATTTGCACACAATTAATGAAAATTTATATTACCAGTGTCCTATTGTAACTTGGAAAAATCAATAATCAGAAATGATTTATCCCACATTTGCACTAAACTTTAAGTAGAATGGCCCAGATGAACTATTCAAGTATAAAATAGTTTCAAATTTTGTAATTATTTTTCAATAAATAGACTCTGAATGACACTTTAACAGTAGCCTTTATTTTATAGGTATCTCATGAACAGATCTCCATTAAACAAAATAAAGCATTTTTATACACTTATTTAAAAGCAACTATAAAATTAGGAAGAGTTTCTCCTGATTAATATTGGTTTTCATCTTATACATGATGGTGAATACTAATATTATTTTCAGATTATATTTAACATAATTTATATCAATATTTTAAGAAAGAACAAAATGGCTGTCATAAAATAATAATATAAGTAACTTGGAGTATTAGTAATATATAATATATAAAAATAATTTTATTATTATATTATTAAGTCAAGAAGATAAACAATTACTAGCAGTAATTAAGCATATTTATAATAAACAATTGCAATTGATCTCCTCAGCACCATTAGGACTTTGGTGCTATTAACCACCCAGTTTGTAGATGAAGAGATAATTTATCCAAAGTCACACAGTTAAAATTCAAACCTTGGTTCAGTATCACAAGAAAGTCTATACTTTCACACCATGCTGCACTAACTTTTAAAACCACATCTTTTGGGGGCGCCTGGGTGGCTCAGTCGTTAAGCGTCTGCCTTCGGCTCAGGTCATGATCCCGGAGTCCTGGGATCGAGCCCCACATCGGGCTCCATGCTCCACAGGAAGCCTGCTTCTCCCTCCCTCACTCCCACTGCTTGTGTTCCCTCTCTCGCTGTGTCTGTCTCTGTCAAATAAATAAATAAAATCTTTAAAAAAAAAAAAAATAAAAAAAATAAAACCACATCTTTTATAGCTTCTTTTTTTCATATGCATCTAATTTATAAAATATAGCTCATATGGAATCTAAATAATGAAAATTTTAATTGTGTGATTGAAGATCATTGCTAGAAGGAATATTTCTTGAAGCTTGACTTTTTATAAATGATTGCAACTATAATTATGGCATTATTTACTCCCTTTGGGTTCAGGAGAACACTAGTTATGTGATCTTAGGCTCAATTTACCTTTATTATGTAAATATTGCACACAGAAAGATGCATCTATCTATGACTCTGAGTCATTGAATTGATAGGGCATTGCTGAACAGAAGAAACATTTTCTTTATTTCCTACTAAGGGTTAAGATAGTGTCTAGTAGTCAACATTCAATAAGTGGTTGAATTGAATTGTTAAAAATAAAAGAAAAAAATACAGGGGTAAGGGAGACTTGCACTATGAACCAGGTATTTATATTTACAATGATGTATCTACCTACCTGTTGTTGGACAAAGAGAACACAGCAGGCTCGCATTGTCTGAAATTTCCAAATGTGTATTCCTCATCTTTTCTAGATTAGTCTTTGGAGATTCTTATTGACCAAATAAGCATGTCAAATTGCTGCGTAATTTATCTCCCTCTGGAATACTCACAATAACCATTAACCTATTAGTGCTCAGAGAAGTCCTTTCACAAATTTGGTTCAATCCAGTGTTTCCCTTACTCAAGTTAAATGAAGCACAAATTTTTCTTTCATACTGTAGGGGAGATAATAACTACCATGCAAAGATTTTCAGTAAAAATGATTTTTTATATACTAGTTATATTTGTTTATCATGGTAACTAACATAAGTGACTATTAGCTGAGTGAATAATGATTTATCTTTCACCCCTTTGTTTATCTTAGATACAAGTGCCATTTTTTTAAATTCTGAATTATAGGATTAGATATTACTGGTGTAAAGTTTCTAAGAAGTGCCTTAGGTATATCATCAGTGATGGTCTTCTCAAGTACTGAATTGGAAAATGCATTTGTATATGTGTCAATTGATATTCAAAGGAAATTTAACAAATATCTTTGAAACTTAAGCTTTTAAACTTTCTGCCTTACTTTAAGTAATTATTAAAATGTGGGAAGTTGAAAAAATATGAAAATCTCTGTCATACCATCATGTTTATTTTTATTTCCCAGTGAATTGTATAGACTCCTATTGTGGAATTAAGACATGCTGAAATGTTTTCTGATGACCAACACTGATAGACACAGTCTCTTCTTACTTTCTAGTAATGGGCTCTGCAAACCACAGAGCACCTTATTGAAGTGGTTTTACCTCTAAAATTAATTTAGAGGCAGAAGTTTTGATATTAGAATTTTAACAACAGTGGGACTTGTTTTTGAGGCTTTGTATATAGTAGCATTTTTTTTTTACCAGAGAATGTTTTATTTTTCATTTTTTAATTTACATATTTTCATGATTATTAAAAATTGTTAACATCTTATACACAGCTTCATTAGACATGAATGTATGAAAAAGAACTATTGCACATTCATGTTTATCCAGAAAATTTGAAAGCAAGCTGCATTGGTGATCACTGTCTGTTGTTTTTCCTGTAGCACTGTGTGTGGAAGAAATACTATTGCAAGTTCACTTTTTCATTTGCAAACTTTTCTCTATTTTCATACACCTTTTAAAACCAGTCTCTGATATGTATAATGCCAATTGTAATGAACACTTCTCTGATATGGACTTTGCATTCAAATCCTTACAAAGTCATTGTTCTTAGGGAATAGGGTTGATAAAACTGAACCAACAAGAATAGTAAAAATTGTTTGTTTTTTTATGGAATTGGTGATATATCTTTCCTGATCTGCTCATAAGCTCTCTTCCAATATTGTACATGGCCAAGGGTGCTAGCTTCCTCTGACTGTTGCACTGGTCAGAGAGAAGCTACATAACTGTCATTGGTGTAAAACCTAAGTCCTTCCCTGCTGGTGCTCCCTGTAGCCATCACCTGAGCTATCCAGCCATGGTTATGCTTCTGTGAACCAACAGCTGTTTTCAGTTTCCAATTCCTCAATGGATCTAAATTCACTTCAACAATTCTACTACTAAATGCGATAATTTAATGTCATCCTCTGCCTTAAAGGCAGCTGAGGCATTCCTTTGCTAACTTTATGATCAATTAATAAATTAAAAAAAATTTTTTTGCCTATATCTAACTTATAGGCCTAGTCAATATATTTCACCAAAACACCCTTATACTGTGAAATTCTTCTTCTTCACTATTCTTTAAGACATTGACAGATTTGATGAACCAGTATTTATGGACACTTAATTTTACCCAGACTTGGCTGAGCATAAGAGTTCAGGTCATTGTAGTGAAGACAGGAAAGAGAAACAAAATTTAAAATGAAAGCTGATATGACATAATAAAAGTATATGAAAATGTAGAAAGCTCTTAACTCTGCATCAGGAATGGGACAAAAGAGGGACAAAGAAGCTTTCAAAATATGATAATGCTTTAGCACAGTGTTGAAGAATAATTTTTTTTTTTTTTTCAGGTAGGCGGAGTGGACCAGTGTTTTCAGGTGAAGCGAATATATCAAGCTCAAAGGGACAGAAATAGTTCTTAGTTGGATGTTGTTTGATCATAGAGGGCCAGAGAAGCAGAAGAAGATTAAGCTAGAGAGGAGAGCTGGGGCAAGACCATGGACATGTTGAGGACGTTGAGATTTTTACTTTGGGAAAACAATTGTTTTGTTTTAATCAATAAGAACATAAGAAAAGGTCAGTCCAGGGATGCCTGGGTGGCTCAGTCATTAAGCGTCTGCCTTCGGCTCGGGTCATGATCCCAGGGTCCTGGAATCGAGTCCCACATCCAGCTCTCTCCTCAGCGGGAAGTCTGCTTCTCCCTCTCCCACTCCCCCTGCTTGGGTTCCCTCTCTGCTGTGTCTCTCTGTGTCAAATAAATAAATAAATAAAATCTTAAAAAAAAAAAAAAAAAAAGAAAGAAAAGGTCATTCCAAAGGTCATGAGAAAGCTACCTGGAGTCAATACAACACAGGAGACAGTACAGCATGTCAACAGCTGGTGCAAGAACAGAAGTCATCAGCATTTACTCATTGCTCTCAGGAATTAACTCTGAAACATCAGGGTTTTTTTGTTCGTTTTGCTTGTTTTTGTTTTTTGTTTTTGAAAAAGCACACTGTAACAGCAGAGCCATTCTGAGAGTACATGAATGATGGCACTCACTTTACAGATTCTCAGTATGTGATTGTGCCACATCGATGATTCATAGTAAGAAATTTTCTTAGTATATCTTCCATGTCTTGAGCACTGGCCACAAGCTAGAACTTACTATAAGTGTTTTTCTTGTATCAGGAATTTAATTCTGAAAAGATACTGTGAGGCAGATACTATGATTGTCCAAATTTTACAGATAAGGAAAACTGAGGCCTACAAGTGGGGGTTAAAATGTTCACATTCACAAACTAGTAAGTAAACAAATGTGGCAGGATTTAATAGGTCAGGCTTTTAACCACTCACTATACATGCTACTTTTCAAATATTCTAATACATATATAGACTTAGTTAAAGTTACAGACACTGGTTGTGAGGAAGGGATGTTCTTTTCCATCTTTTCAAAAACAACGTGTTCGGGCGCCTGGGTGGCTCAGTTGGTTAAGCGACTGCCTTCGGCTCAGGTCATGATCCTGGAGTCCCTGGATCGAGTCCCGCATCGGGCTCCCTGCTCGGCAGGGAGTCTGCTTCTCCCTCTGACCCTCCCCCCTCTCATTTGCTGTCTCTCTCATTCTCTCTCTCTCAAATAAATAAATAAAATCTTTAAAAAAAAAAAAAAAAAAACGTGTTCACCTTTTATGGGTCAAATCAAGAGCCAACTCTCCTGGGAAGTTTCTTTGGCACTATTTTCTAAAAATCACAATTAATGCCTCATTCATTTTTAGATCACAGTGCTTTTCTTTCTTTAATTATATTCTGCTGTGCATTGAATGATTATGTTATTTATTTACTAAATAGCCATTTTTAGCCTCTTTTACATATGTGTTACTGTGGTAGGTTCTAGCTTTGGTGGAAGAACTATAGTTAGTGCCAAATGGGAAGTTTGTCTTTTTTCCGCCATGAGAATGTGAGTCCCATATTTTACTTTATAATCCTTTAAGTAAGAGAAACTAATGTGCAGGGATAAATGTATATGTAATAAATCTTATTAAATAAATATATTCACTAAAATCCATTCACTAGTGAAACAGTGAAGAGGATGACCTTAAAATGGCCTTAGATAAACTTGTAATAGGTTGTGTTACATCCCCTAATCAGACTTTTATAGGAGAAAAACACAGCAGAGAATTGTAGTTACTTGCCTATATCAACCTTCTCATAAAACACTGATTTGTTTTAATCCAATTCCTATTTTATCAATAATATAGAAGAAACTTTACATTTGTATGAATTTCTTCAATTGTCTTTTCATGTCATGGTGAATAGTGAGGTACTATCTTGTATTGAAACCATGTCTAACAGAATTTTTAAAACAGGGTCAGGCATATATACTCTACCATTTCCAACCATTGCATCATAATATTATCAGACTATTTAAATTACTGGGATTTAACATAAAATTTTCATAGAACTTGTCTCCTCAAGAAAACTTGCAGAATATAGAGAACAGTACATAGGGTTTGTCCTTTTTTTACTTCCTTGCAGGGAAACTTACCTGGATAACTAATGTGTAAAATTATCACATTAACTTTATTCATATACTTGACTCTTAAAGATTAATAGCTTGGAATAATAATCAAATGAGGAGATTAATTTATTTGACCTAAAATTTTTCAATAGTTGGTGAATCAGTCCTGTGAATACATGGTAGGGTCTATACGTGGTATGTATACATGGTAGGGTGAGGAGGAAAAGGTGAGCTTCTTTTTGCTAGCGAAAAGTTTGTCTCAGTTGCATTAAAGATTAGGACTTGGTATTAAAAAAAGAAGAATAAAAATGCCAAACAATTCTAAGTCCCAGCTGTTACGAATACCAAGTACATGTGATCTATCCACTGCATATAATTTCATCACCTTCTAGTTAAAGAAGACTAGTTGGTCATAAAAAAGCCAACTCTCTCTTTCTGTTAGGTGTGCTACAACACAGGGAAAAATAAGAATAGCATCAGGAATTTTATGGTGAAATCAATCTAAAGGAAATAAAGAGGAAAGGAAATTTGATGCATTGGGATAAAAGATAGTAGCCAATGGCTTCATCACAAACAAAAGAGGGGAAGATTTAAGTACACTAAGGTGATCATGACAAATATTCACTTATTCATTATAAATTTTAAGCAACTACAATATTATCAAATAGTCTGATAAGCCTTGTGATATATAAAAAAATAAGACATGGTCATGGCAATCATGGTGTACTTTTATTAGAAGTGAGGTAATATTAATGACTGGGAGTCAGTGCTGAAAGAAATAAATTTTAATCTTCCATTAAATTTTTAAGTCACAAGATATGAGACTTAGATGAGTAGTTACTTGTGTATCTTTCAGGAAATCTTCCTTGAGTGTTATGCATTCACTTGTCATGCATTTTAAGCATCTGTAATATTACTGAAAAATACTGTGATAGGTTTTGTTGACATATAAAAGTTGTAAAAGTTTGAAGGAAGTAGTGAATTATTTACACTGGAAGAGATGTAAAAAATTCAAGAAATAAGGCATTTCAGCTCAGCCTTGAAAGATGAACCTTGAAAGTTCATACCATGTTCAATGTGATGGAATCAGAGGCTACATGAATGGAAGTAGTTGTAGATGATATTGGAAAGGAAGTCTGGGCCCAAATCATGGAAAGCTTTGTATGACATGGAAATAATTTTGAACTTAATTTTGTAGATAAAAGTAAGCCTAATGAGATTTTTCTTAAAATCAATATAATATTTATTATGTACTTTCTGTGGACCAAGGCACATAAGATTAACAAGTAAATAGAAGGGCAGATACCACTGCAAATTATAATGGCATCATAAAATTGGTCGTGGTACTAAAAGATGCTGTCCTAAATTTCTGTACCAAGATGGCAGGCAAGTCTTTCATAGATCTGAACACAGACAAACAAAATACCATGATTTATTACAATGATTGGCAAGCTTTTATATGTAAGGAGTCAGATATTGTATATTTTAACCTTTGAGAGCCATAAGTTGTCTTCGTTACTACACTTGTTACTGTAGTGCAAAAACAACCATAGCCAATATATAAATGAATGGGTGTGGTTTGTATTAATAAAATTGTATTAACAAAAATAATCAAAAGGTCTTACTTGGCCTGTAGGCCATAATCTGCTGTTTCCTGATTTAAACCAATGAGAAAATCCTCCGGAATTTTTCTTTCTTTTTTTTTTTTTAAGATTTTATTTATTTGTTTGAGAGCAAGAGAGAGGGAGATGGAGAGAGCATGAGCCAGGAGGAGGAGAAGAAGGAGAGGGAGAGGCAGAAGCAGACTCCCTGCTGAACAGGGAGCCCTATGCAGGGCTTCATCCAGGAACCCTGTGATCATGACCTGAACAGAAGGCAGATGCTTAACCGACTGAGTCACTCAGGTGCCCCCTGGAATTTTCCTTCACCAAATGTTTCAGAAATGTCAACATAGCATCTACCCATAGATTTTAGGAAATCTCCAAGACCACCCTCACTTCTAAAACTACTGCAAGTTTGGGGGTTCCCAAGACCACCTCCTGGTTCAAAAGTTTACTAGTAGGATGAACAGAACTCACTAGAAGCTGTCATACTCACATTTATGTTTTTTTCTACAGGAAAAGGATATAGATTTATATCAACCAGTAGAAGAGGCACATATGGCAGAGTCCAGAAAAGTCCCAAGTATGAAGCTTCCTGTTATTCCCAATAGAATCATAGACCGCAATAATTCCTCCCAGACCTGATGTGTGACAATATGTTCAGAGTATTGGCAATATTCTCAGGGAAGCTCATCTGAGTCTTGATATCCAGAGTTTTTACTAGGGCTCAGTTAACTTAGACATGGTTGACTGCTCACATAAGCTGACTTTTAGTTTCCAGGCCTTCCAGAGGTTGAGTTGATATTATGGGGCCCAAAGATCTCCAAATAAATCACATTGTTGGCATAAATTGTCTGTCATGAGCCAAGGCCCCTGAATAAGCAAAGATACTTTTTATCAGGTAGGATATTTCAGGAGTTTAGAGATCACCTTCCAGGAGTTGAAGGAAAAGGACAGACCTCTCCTTGGACAAGGTTAATTCTTTACTATTTGCATTATGTTTTACTAGCTTCCTAGGGTGGCCACAAGAAAGTAGTACCACCAATTGGATGGTTTAGAACAACAGAAATATTTTTTCATACAGTTCTGGAGGCCAGAAGTCTGAGATCATGATGTTGGCAGGACCATGCCCCCTCTGAAGGCATGGAAGGAAGTTTAGTTCCATGCCTCTCTTGTAGATTCTAGTAGCCTCAGGCACTCTCTGCTTTGTAGATGGCCATGTTTCCCCTGTGTCTCTTCATATTGTCTTCCCTCTGTGCATATCTCTGTATCCAAATTTCCCCTTTTTATAAGGATACCAGACATATTGGGTTATGGCCCACCCTAATAACCTTATTTTATCTTGGTAGGCTCTGTAAATACCCTATTTTCAAATAAAATTTTTTTGGAGGTATCTTTTTGAGTGAACACAATTCGATCTATAACAACCTCATTGGTTTGTTATGAGGATTGCATGAATTAAAATATGTAAAATGCAAAGCAAAATAGAATATAATTTATAATTGAAATCTCAGGATTAAAACAAGCCCAAGAGTACTTAAGGTCTTAGATATATTGGTTTGTCAGAGAACCGAGTGGAACACGGATCAAGATAATAGACTTTGATATTGATATACCTAGCCATTAAGCAGAAAGTCATGATTGATAAAGTAAATTATAAGCCCTGGAAATCTGTGGCTAATAATAAGGATAAAGAGAGTATGTCACAGATGCTATTGACTTAAAAAAAAAAAAAAAAAAAAGCCAGATTGTTTTTATTGTGACCCTTACTTATTCACTTCTGTGAATGCTTATCATATTTTGTTGCATGCTTTATTTGTTTGTTTACCCGGGATAGACTATGTATTCATAAGCATCAGGAACCAGGTCTGTCTTAGCAAGTGAGGTACTCCCAGTGCTTGGTACATGGTTGTCACTCAATCTTGTTTTTTTTGAATGAATGTTTGAATAAATGACAGTCACAGAGCAAGGGATATGTCAGACAATAACCACTTCTCTGTTGTAACTTAAGAATTAAAAAGTAGTAATTGCTGTAGGAAAAGGTGTTAAAGTAAATTGTATAGAAGTCAAAACATGCTTTAATAAAACATGGGGATAGGCAGATCTTTTGTAGAAAAGATCATAGAAAATCATACAAAGAGAAATAATTTTGTCTGTCAGCCAGGTCAATTTTTATTTTTTTTTTTAAAGATTTTATTTATTCATTTGAGACACAGAGATACAGAGAGAGAGAGAGAACATGAGCAGTGGGAGAGGCAGAGGGAGAGGAAGAAGCAGACTCCCCGCTGAGTCAGGAGCCCGATGCGGGACTCGATCCCAGGACCCTGGGATCATGACCTGAGCCGAAGGCAGACGCTTAACCATCTGAGCCACCCAGGCGCCCAGCCAGGTCAATTTTTAAAAATTTTATGGATGTTGAAATTTAGAAGAGATGACTTAAGGAATTTGCTCATATTTATGCTACTAGTTAGAGGTCCCAGGATTCCCTACTTAATTTCAAATAAAAAATTTTATAAATGAGAAAAATGCATGCCAGCATAGTTTATTTTTGTTTTGTGGTATCCACCTCCTATTTAATTTGGACCATATGCTTTGTTTACATGGGTTATGATCATCATTTTAATTGAGCAGCTTGGAGCAAGATTTCCCTGCTGAAAATTATCTTTCAGCCTCTAACTTTCTTTTATTTTATTTTATTTTTTTAAAGATTTTATTTATTTATTTGACAGAGAGAGAGAGACAGTGAGAGAGGGAACACAAGCAGGGGGAGTGGGAGAGGGAGAAGCAGGCTTCCGCGGAGCAGGGAGCCTGATGCGGGGCTTGATCCCGGGATTCCAGGATGACGACCTGAGCCGAAGGCAGACGCCCAACCGACTGAGCCACCCAGGCGCTCCCAGCCTATAACTTTAAAATCAAGATTGCTAAAACAAGTCATTCAATATTTATTAAATATCTATTATTTGCAAACCACTATACTAAGCAATTTGATGAGATAATCAGAAGAAAGAATACCTAATCCTTCACTTAAAGAAATTTAAATACAGTTATATAAAATATACCCAAAGTAGACAATTTGTTCAGTGTTAGTCTAGACAGAGTGACCCAGAGAGCAACCATTTAAATGTGTTCCAATGTCCCTGAAGATCACATGTTACCAGACCTTCTTTTACCATCATGAATGATACAAGGCAAACTTTCAACACCTAGATTTGAGAGACTACAAATCCTGGCACCTCTTTCTCAGTCTGTGACTGTAGTGACCCACTGGATTTTTGAAAAAGGAAACAATGGTTCTATAGAAAACAAGCAATATACATATGATAAAGTCAGATGAGGAGGATTTCAAGAAGAAAACAATACAAGAACTAGTTTTGCAGACTGTAAAGGGACACACAATTTTTGATGCAAGTAATTCATTGATATTCAGTCTTATTTTCTTACCTAAAAGTAGAGGAGTCTGATAACATGCTGTCCCAAGCAAGTCTTCAAAGTCAAACTGGGGTATATATACTCCTGTGAATACTTAAAGTCTCTCTAGGAGATACCCAAGCATATATAATTTTTAGGAAATTATTTTTCAGATATCCAACTTCCTACCTCAAAAAAACCTGGGGTCTCTTGGCTCTCTGTTCCAATATTTCTTTTTACAATCACCTGTCTCCTCTCATTTCACAACATTAAGGCAAACTTTCCATCTTGAATCCCATTACAGAGCCATCCTAGCAATGGCAAAACCTTGAGGAATGATGAAAAAAAGCATAATTTGAGAGTATATTGCATATGATTAAGGGTCTAGTAAGAGCAAACAAGACATATTGCAGGGGGCTGTACCTTATTTCACCTCAAAAATAAACTCAGCAAAATTTCCCCATCGAACCTATCTAGTGTTCTATTATAGAAATTCATTCAGAAGATGTGAGATGGTTGTATTAGCATGTATTAATAGGTTGTTTAGAAATAAAATATCAAATCGGACTTTTTCTTTTTTGACATAAAGAAAGTTTGATTTGGCTGATTGACCGTAAGAGTTTTTTCTAATTAGGTTAGGTGGTCATTGTCTATAAAAAGAATCAGTTAAATTCGTAGTTCTAAGATTTGATTAAAATATATTTAAAGCACATAAAAATATACATTATGCTTTTTGTCAATATTTAAGCTTATGATAAAAATTTAGCTTTCCATTTAAAATGTGCAATGGCTACATATTTTCCCAGAATTATTTCAAGGGGTACAAAAACAAAAATGTTTGAGAACCACAACATCCAGTTCTTTCTAATATTAATGCAACTGTTATTGTGTTAGGCAGAGAAGGAGTGGATACAAACATACTAATTTCTTTTACATTGAAAAGAGGAGACAGACATATAGTGAACATTTTGAACCCTGAGACTCTGCTTTGTCTCTCTAAGATGCATGTGATTCTTTTCAAGTTTAGGAACCACAGTTAAATATTCATTTCCTAGGTATCTTTATGTTTCATATTATTCATATTTTTCCTTTACAAAAAGATTAAACCTGGCTTTTGAGGTGAGCATCCCACGAGCACAGGCAGACAGTTGTGGTTCAGAAGGCAAGGCAAGCCCACTTGTGATTTACAATCAAGTGTATCAAAAATAATCAAACATCAGACAGAAACCTTCCTTTAGGGAGAGGGAGAATGATTCAAAAAGTTTCCTGTGAAGCAAAACTCAGACCTATCCACCTATTAATAGACCCGATCTAAATTAACTCTTCTATTTCTTTCTGAAATACATTGACAATGTTCATTCAGTGATGTAGACTTAGAATAACAGTGATTATGTAAAATTTCTCTTTGAAAGATCTTGGACTATGCCATGGAGGCTGTGTTAATAATGAAGTTGTAGCTAGTGAGGTGAACTCATCTAACTTATATGAGAGCCTTAATGTAAACAGCATACCAAGAGAGATACACAGACATGCAAATATTTGCAGGAGAATTTATTACATTCTCTATGGGAAAACAGATTAAAGTGGAGGAAAATGTACATAAGCCTTTCAACAGTGAAAATATTAACTAAAAAACAAAGCTGTCAAAAACCATATTCTCAAGAACTTGGAAGGTGATTGCAGGTTCCCAAAGCTGCAAAGTGAATCAAATAAATTTCATTTTGTTATTTAGCTGCTGAGAATGAAGTCCTTTTAGAAGAGCAGGAAGTATTTCCTTCCCTTTGTAAATGTTACTTTCGTTTTTATTTATTTGAAGCAGCTGTTGGGAAACAATGAAATTTGGAGCCTAGTTGAAGATAATGGATGTTATTAACCACAAATTTATTTGCATATACTAGCATAACAGACGCACAAGGGAAATTAGTGAACTTGAAAAGCTTGAGCAAAAGAAGTGTGTGTAAAGAGCATTTGGCCTTGAGATAGTTCATATCTAGGTATGATACTTAGCTTTGTCATTATTAACTTTCTTGCTAATACTATCATCCAATCTAATTCTGAATTTTCAGGTTAGATGGATAATTTAACTGAGCTGGTTATTCCACTCATTTCTCAGAAAGACAGCCTTCTGCTTGTGGTGATCAATTCGGCTACATTTTTTTTAAATTCACGTTTTCATGTAACAGTGAATGCTAAGACATGTCTGTACCAGTTTGATCATTCCAGGACAATAGACAATATTTCAATGCCTAAGTAAAACAGATTTAATTGCTAAACAAGATTTCAAGGAACTGAACTTCATTTTAATCACAAACAAGCTGCAAGGCAATTTTCAATTACAGCAAGCTTTTTATTTTTCTCCAGCTGTGTGTCCCTGCTGATTCCAGAAATTACATGTAAGTTGTCCCAGATTTTGAAGTGGTGTACCTACTGAGGTTTTTCTTTTGTCAGTTGATGAAGTATCTGTGATTAGAACCTAAATAAATTGGCATTTATAAGATGCATTATCCCACCCTGTATATTTCAGGACATGATGATTGAGCTTGAAGAAGGTCTGAGATATCCCCTAGTGACAAAAGTGTTCCTAATTAGGCTGCTGGTGTTGGAAGTACTCACCTCTTCCGCAGGAACATCAAAAAATAATGTGGGAACTAAGCCCTAGAAAAAGTAATCTGTTGGGTATTAGATAATCAGGTCAATAATGCATTGTATTTGCATTATTGCAGAACTATTTTCAAAGTTTTACAAAGTTCCAACTTTTAGGGAAGTTTGCCATGCAAGGTGCAGAATTTATATCCCAGAATGATTGTCTTAGTACAAAGACTGAGTATAGGGGAAGTGTAGACAGATGCCTTAACTTTGGAGGGTTCAGAGAAAATCTGGCTCTAAAGACAAATCAAAGATGGCCCCATTTAAAGATACAAGGGAACGATGCTAATAGAACACAGAAGAGGGAAAAAAAACAACAAAACGTTTTATTTCAACTTGAAGGATTGATTTGTTTTCCTTACTAACCTAATTAATATTTTTCTGTTGCTTCTTCTTTATTCCTTTATTTATTCAATAATCGCTCACAAAATATGTAATTGGAAGCTATTATAAGAAAAAATTTATTACTTTTGCTAAGTATGGATCCACAAAAAGATACTTACAGAGATCTAGAGGGATCTCAGTAGAAGGTGAGAAGATCAAGAATTCCCAGACAAGGCAAAATATACCAAAGATTTCAAGTAGAAACAGAAAAATGCGATTAGATCACTCCAAGCTAAATTTCTGTGTTTCTAAACTTATTTGGGGGGTGCTTATCCTAGGAACGAGGGAATAGTACAAGGCACAAAAGAAAAAAGAAACTAGCAACTGGGTTTTGGGATTTAAGTAAGAACTTTTGGACTCATTTTAGAACAAGGATAGGTTGATATAAAATTGTGAAAGATATTTTTCTTTTGGCAATGAAAGCCATTGGAAAGGCTCAACAAGAGCACTGCATAGGAAAAGGTTTGAGAAAATCAATGTGGATGCAATACATGGAACTATCAATGTGGATGCAATACATGGAACTGTCAATGTGGATGCAATATATGGAACTATTACAGAAGTTGGAAAATGGGAGCAAGAAAATCAGTTGAGGGCAATTTTGCCAAAATTCGGAGTAATTGAATGGCTGAGGTGGGCACGGACTCTAAGACGTCCTGGCTATTGTTGCATTGTCTGTGAGACAGGAGGCTCAGCACTGAAAATTGGAAAGTGTGTAAAGTAAAAAGGAACTGGAAAGATATGTTGGTGGGTTGGGAACCAAGGCAAATTAAGTGGAATTCAATATTAAATCAGGTATAACATTGGCTTAAATTTAAAGATCCAAAAGCCTTAATTATTTTCTTTCAAATAAACTGCTTTGACTGAAGATCATGATTTGGTGATTGACAAAAAAACACAAAATGATATATGACACTTATGATCTTTCACGTGTCATGAGTTTGGAGATGCAAAAGACAGTAACTATTTTTCCAATGACTTTATTTCTGTCAAGTTTCCTTACTCAACAGCACGCTATCACCACCACCAATAACAACGTAAGAGCTACCTATATCAGAACACTAATAGCAAGATTGTGCGAAGATTTACATGCTCTAAAGAGGATGTCTTAACATTGAACCCAGCTCCACTAACTTTGCAGGAATGCTTAACATGTCTGTGAATTTTAGTTTATCAAAATGACCCTCCATCCTGTTGCACTATTATTTTTTGTATAACTTTATTCTAATTTCCATTTGACTTTAAATCCTATTCCTTTTTAATCAGTAATTAGTGACATATAATGTGATATCTTACTATTTATTGAATGTATGTTTCCCAATCTTCATTTCTATTTTTTTTTTTAATAATCTCATTGGGGTCAAAGTAGATAAAGAATTACACTTTTTTTAAAAGATTTTACTTATTTATTTATTTATTTGAGAGAGAGAGAGAGAGGGAAGGAGGGGGAGAGGGTCAGAGGGAGAAGGAGAGAGAGAATCTCCCGCAGACTCCCTGCCGAATGAAGAGCCCAATGTAGGGCTCCATCTCACGACCCTGAGATCATGACCTAAGCCGAAATCAAGAGTCAGACGCTTAACTAAAAGAGTCACCCAGGTGCCCCTGTAAGGAATTACACTTTTAAAAATGAATACATGGATGCCTAATATATATATATATATATATATATATATATATATATATATATATATATTTAATATATTTTATATATATATGGATTTAAGCACACAACTGTATCACATGTATGTGTGGATATGCTTGCAATTAAAATCAAAATGGGATGGCATAGCAAAAAGTGCCTTAAGAAACTAAAGAAATCATTCATCACTTAGCACACATTTGAATGTTTCAGTTCAACAGAATATCTATATCAAAATGCCTTTTTTTTTCATACAGCCTTAGTTAGTTTCTCACTGTCCCCTTAGATCTTTTCAAGTAATCTCACTTACTGTGAATTAATTCAGCTCACAGGCAACTTTAAGCTGAATGTAAGACCTAATAATTAATAAATTGTGATTTGCAAAATAGTGCTCATGGATATTTTATTTTAAAAAACATTGCCCTTTGACATTACTTCATGATTTGCATTTCCTTATTTTATGCTAAATATCACTAAGTGTTTAATATATATTCCTGTTCACTCAGATTGAGGAAAAAAACAGTAAAAATAATGTAAGACTTTAATAGAATAAATGTATTTTAACTGAATTGCAGGGATTTTTATTCAAGATGTTTTCTTTCCTCATTACTTTCTGCTTTCTCTGAAACTATCAATTAGGTATTTTACATTTGTATAATATAGAAGAATCAATCTTTGTGTGTCTAGGGTGTATATATGAAATTAACCTCACAAGGAATAGCTTTGCCTTGAAATGAATATAAATTTACTATATTTTAGAAGATCATATTTTACTGATGGATTTATTATGTTAGTGAATATTTTAATAACTAATCCTAGTTATAACTTCCATTATAGTACTTATTTTTAGTAGTAAAAAACTTTTTTATTAGAGACAATGTGAATAATGAATTACCTAAATTGTAAATTAACTTCCATTGTAAAGTATTCAGTAAATACTAGATTTTAGGTATTTTATTTGTATTATTCCCATCAGAAAAGTAAAAGTTTAAAAAGAAAAAAAAACAACTATAATGTCATAATGAAGATATTATTGCCATGGGTTTTAAGTTTTCAATAGGCAAATATAAATAAATGATTTTAATGTTTTGAATACAGGTTTGTTATGTCAGTCAATTTTCATGGATGTATGCAAGAAAAACCAAACCTGATTAGCTTAAGAAGAGAATGAATTTTTTTTTTTTTAAAGATTTTATTTATTTATTTGACAGAGAGAGACACAGCGAGAGAGAGAGCACAAGCAGGGGGAGTGGGAGAGGGAGAAGCAGGCTTCCCGCCGAGCAGGGAGCCCGATGCGGGGCTCGATCCCAGGACCCTGGGATCATGACCTGAGCTGAAGGCAGACGCTTAACGACTGAGCCACCCAGGCGCCCCAAGAAGAGAATGAATTTGTTGGAAAGACATAGGCTAGATTGAAAATTCACAGCCTTGAAAAATAGTCAAGAGCTAAGGGAAAATGGGCTGCAGTCAAACAAAGAGGAGGTCAAATCAAAGTAACTGCTAAGACCTCTGCCTATAGCACAGACATCATTACTCTCCATTTCATTTCAGACAGGATCCTTCTGCAATGGCTGTGAAATTTCTCTGCTGTTCCTGGGTATTTAAACCTCTGCCTCAAGATTCATAATATCTAACAGGAACATCTTATTGTTCAAGCCTAGAACATATGCCTGTGACCAGCCTGTCTGGGGAAAGGAAGTACTTACCATCTTTCATTTGAGAAATTTGGTCTAGAAGAACACCGTATCTGAAAAGTTATGCCTAAGTGGTACACAGGGATGTTACACAATGGGATACTGATGCGAGAAGATGAGTGTAATAAAGGAAAAAGGAAAGACATATCAGTATCACTTCAGCTCTTGACCAGAGCATTATTTTTCAAAGATTTATTTATTTATATGAGAGAAAGAGAGAGAACAAAAGCAGGAGGAAGGGCAGAGAGAGAGGGAGAGAGAATCTCAGGCATACTCCCCACTGAGCATGGAACCTGACTCAGGGCTCCATCTCCTGACTCTAGGATCATGACCTGAGCTGAAATCAAGAGTTGGTCACTTAACCAACTGCGGCGCCCAGGCGCCCCCAGAGCATTGATTATTAAAAATGTATGAAAAGACTTCTGGTTTCATCTCCAATGTGTAAAACATTTAGTAATCATCAGTCCCATCTTTATGATAAATAAATAAATGCTGAACAAACTCAAAATCAATGGCTCTCCTTAACCCTTCAGAGAAAAGGTCACAGGGCAAAATGCCACTTCAAAATCCATAGAGAGAAGTGAATCTAGACAGTCACAGATGAGATCTGCTTACCAGAAGAAGCTGATGAGCCATAGCTGGTAGGGACAATTAAATGGTAATCTGGAGGAATTGCTGAAGGCAGAGTGTGGACTAATATGAGAGTAAGAAACTTCTGGGCCTCAAGTCTTAGAGGGCTTCCCACACTTCTGTGGGGTTTATGTCCAGAAACCCCACAGTGGAGAGCCAAGAAGGATCAACTCTTGGCTCTCCCAGGTGAAGGGTAGAGTAATAGTTGTGAAATAAATTCAGAACATTTTCCATAACAAAGGCCCACCCTCCAGGAAAAATGTTACTGGAGCTTAAATCCTACCTGAAGGAAGGGTATTTCTCATACACCAGCCCTATCTAGTCTTTCTATCTCACCTAAGGGGACGAAGGGGAGAAAGGAAGCTAAGAAACCGTTGTGCAGTTCACATCTCAGGGACCCAGACTCACTAACTAAAATACACACATTTCATCGCAAGATTAGAGAAGGTTTCAATTTCTTCAAATCTTAACAATGAAACAACAGGGCTCTGGTATTATAACAGTGAATTACAACAGAAATAGCTGCAAGATGCAAAAATCTCTCAATGGAGTAGGACATAAGGAAGCACAAAGTCAACATAAGCAAGGGTACTAGAGGAAATTGAAACTTCTGTCACCTACAGCTACAGCAAACAGTAAACACAGTGGAACTCCTATTCATATTAATATAAAACCTCACATTAAATACCTATTTACCAAAATAAATAAATAAATAAATACCTATTTACCTCCAGTGATACTACAATTTATAATAAGAAATATATATATATATATATATATATATATATATATATATATATATATATTTGGTCATTGCCTCCATTTCTGGCACAGAGCTCCTAAAACACTTGGAATTTCCTAAGTGATAAAAACAGTGGGAGGATCTTTTGTGTATGTATTTATATATATGCACACACAGTCATCTCTTCCTCAAATAGCTCCAGAGCCATAAAGATGAAATAGGTCTCTTGTTATTCCTAACAAGTCCCTTTCCACCACACCTGAGTTTATGTTAATGGAATGACTTTTGGAAAGTCTCTAAGAATCGGGGCTGGTTGCCAGAAGAAGCAATCAAGATTAGAGAGTTGGAACTTGCAGTCCTACTCCCGGACCTCAGAGGAGGGGAGAATGGTTGGAGGTTGAATTAATCACCAACGACCAATGAATTAATCAAGCATGCTTAGCAGTAAAGCCTCCAGAAAATCCCAAAAGGAGAGGTTCAGAGAGCTTCTGGGTTGCTGAACATGTAGAAATGAGGAGAGGGTGGCATTCCTGAAAAGAGCATGGAAGTTGTGTGCTCCTCACTCCATAACTTGTCCTCCATATCTCTTCATATGGCTACTATTTTGTATCTTCTAAAATCTTTTGTAACACACCAGTGATCCAGTAAGTAAATTGTTTTCCTGAGTTCTGTGAGCCACTATTCAAATTAATCAAACCCAAAGAGGGGGTTGTGGGAAACTCTGGTCAGTCAGAAACAATGGGTAACAACCTGTATTTGCAACTGGCATCTTCAGTGTGCAGTTGGGTGGGGGAAGTCCTGTGGGACTGGCACTACTCCAGATAATGTCAGAATTAGTTAAGTTAAATTGTAGGACATCCCTGTGGTGTTGCAGAATTTTTTTAGTTTGGAAAACTTGCACATCCAATGTCAGAAGTGTGGTACAATAGTACTGACAGTAGGGGAGACAGACAGGAGAACATTTTTCCTTTAGTCCTCCATTCCCATCATCCAATACATCATGAGGGTTTTCAACAACAACAACAACAAAAATTGCAAGTAATGCCAAAAGGCAAGGAAGAAAAATAGTCTGAAAAAGCAAAGTAAGCATCAGAATTGGATTAACATATGATACACTTGGGAATTATCCGACAGGGATTTTAAAATAATTATGATCTATGCTAAGGGCTCTAATGGAAAAAGTAGATAACATACAAGAACAGACTGGTAATATAAGCAAAGAGAGAGTCTAAGTAAAAATTCAAAAGGAAATGAGAACAATAAAAAATACCTTAACAGAAATGAAGAATGCTTTTGATATGTCTATCAGTAGACCGAGGTAGAGAAGGAAAGAATTAATGAGCGTAAAAATAGATCAATAGAAACCCCTCTAACTTGGGCGCCTGGGTGGCTCAGTTGGTTAAGCGACTGCCTTCGGCTCAGGTCATGATCCTGGAGTCCCTGGATCGAGTCCCACATCGGGCTCCCTGCTCGGCGGGGAGTCTGCTTCTCTCTCTGACCCTAACCCCTCTCATGTGCTCTCTCTCATTCTCTCTCTCTCAAATAAATAAATAAAAATCTTTAAAAATAAAAAAAAAAATAAACATCGAAACCCCTCTAACTAAAATGCAAAGAGAGAAAAATAAAAATAATAATAAAAAATAATATTTGGGAACTATAGAACAATTTCAAAAGGGGTAACAAACATGTAAGAGAGGCTAGCTCTCTCCAACACTGCATCCTCATTGCTTTAGTGAACAGGATATCCTCTGCATCCTCCTATCAGAAAGAGTAGGTGGATGGGTTTTGTTAGTATATTTATTCTAATAACCTTACTTATCTGAGTCCTATGATCCTTTCTTCTACCATCTGCCATGCATTTCTGGCTTATCAGTTTTACTGTGGAATACTGTTTCTCCAAGCTTCCGAAAGTCATCCTAGCAGGATGTTAGCATATCTCCCAGAATCCTTGTTGGGGTGTTAAATCCTGTGTTATGAGAGAGTGCTGCCGTATAAAGAACTAATCCAATTTTGTACTATTTCCCACCATCCTCAAAAATCCAATGTTATACATGATCCCCTAGCTCTTGCCAGAACATTTTGGCTACTTCCTGCAGCTTCTTCAGCGTATAGCCCCTTTCTTCTTTTATCAGACTGAGCACTTTCTGGTCCAGATTCTCTAGTGTCTTGATCCCAGTTCCTTTCCTGGTGGTGGGAGGGCAGGTGGGAGTGGAGTAGTGCATGTTTTATTTTAAAATAGATACTTGTATTGTCTTTAACCTGGGAAGGGGGTGGGTGTGGTACACTAATATAGAGGACTTGGCCACTTTGGTAGACCTAAAGTATTTTAGGGGAATCTAAGGATTCATGATTTTTCACTGCATCAATCCTCATGCCCCTATTCCAACTCTGACAGTCTCCACTTTTTCCTATAAAATATTAATCTTGGCATTAACAGATTTGCTGGATTTGAGAATTTAAACTGCTTTGACACTCTGCTACCCTTTTAACTAAATCCTAGGACTGCTTCTCATTTTTGTTCTGCCCTCTTGCTGAAGGAGAGGATTATCTCTTTATATGCTGCCAGTTAGTCCCTCTGTTTTTTGCATTTTGCCATAAACTGGTGATTATTTAGCTTCAACCTTTCATTATCTTGAGTGAATCTATCAACAGCCATATTATTACATAATCCTTAAAATCACTAATTCTTTTGTACCTCTCAATGCCCTGAGATACTACACCTGACAATTCATACACTTCTACTGGTATGTCACCCTACTTCATCCCCAGTTGCAACTTTAACATCTGCATCATGACAACACACTTGGAGCTATCTGCATTCCATACAGCATCAAGAATAGTGTCCTCGTTGCCAGCCTGCTATAAAATCCCATTTTATAATTTGCTTCCTCAAATCACTCCAGACACCAACTATCTCAATTTGAGTTTCTCAGAAAACAGACTCTTAGAGATCTCTATGCAGTATGTTTACTTAGAAATACTCTTGGGAACAACATCTCTAAAAGAGTGAGAGAAGCAGGTATTAACAGGACAAGCCAAATTGTGATGCTTTTGCAACAGAATCGTTAGCAAATCTTATAGGTAGCTGTGGGACATGGATGACCTTTCAGAGTTACATGCAAATGAAGGCTTGAATCTAAGTTTTATAGGATTCTGCATTGCCCAGTTATTGTGGAAGGAATGGATTCATAATGTTAATGGTCAAAGATACAATACTCAAGTTTCTTTTCCATTATTGAGATTCTCCATTTTTTTAAGTCTACACAGTTAAAAAACAAAAACAAGTCCTGATCTGTAGTGTTTGTAGATTTCCTTGGTATATCTATTTCTATTGCAGCCAATTTTAAGCTTCCAGTGAATTGTGGCCTACCACAGTGTTGGGAAGAGATGTGTAGTAACACACAGTTACAGAAATGTAAGAGATGTAAATACAAGAGCACAAATAAGAGAAAAATGTAGTAAAATAATTGGGATGTGATGACTTTTAAGTATTTGAAACACTTAAAAATATAATTTATAGAACCGTAATGCATACTTTATTTTTTGAACGTAACTATGTCTAAAAACTGGCTCACACATTTTCTGAATATTTACAAATTGGCTCTTGCAAGCTACTACAAGCTGGTTTGAGCAAACTGCTGCATCCCATCATTACACTCTGTGAATGTATGACCCATATTAAACTTAAATGCAACGTATTAATTTGCACTTTCCTCAATTGGCCACTCATGTTGGAAAACTAACAAGCTATAAAGCCATGCTCAAGGCACTTTTGGAACTCCTCTGTGTAACTGAGAGCCTAAGGTTCTTCCTCTAGAATAAAAATGTCCTGGAAGAGAGTCTGTTCTGAACACTAAAACTTTTGTTAAAAAAAAAAATATATATATATATGTGTTTGATTGCCTCTTCTTCCTATTTCAAGGAGACACATGTATGATTATCCCATCTTTTTAAGCTTGTACTCTCTCTACTTATATTTTAGCAGTAGAGGACACTTGCAGCTGTGGGTCAGAGAAAAAGGCCACCAGGGATGTGGCCTGGGAAATGGGCGTGAAAAATAAGTGTCAGTCCTCTTGTCTGATCTCCCTGACACTGTTAGAGCTTACATTAATTAAGGAACTACCAAGAATTACATAAAGCATGCTGCATACATTATTAGAGTGAATATTATTATTATCCACACTAACTTATGAGGAAATAGAGGGAGCAAAACTTTAAGCCATTCGCCCAAAGACACTTCTTATTGAGCAGTGAAACCAAGATTAAGCCCAAGTTCTATGAATTCAGAAGCTTACCAATTTCATATATTAATCACTTTAACTAAATGTATCATTTACATAGGACTTAATCATGGAAATAAATATGTTTTTAAAAATTGATTTTGCATAGGGGCGCCTGAGTGGCTCAGTTGGTTAAGCGGCTGCCTTCGGCTCAGGTCATGATCCCAGGGTCCTGGGATCGAGCCCTGCATTGGGCTCCCTGCTCGGTGGAGAGCCTGCTTCTCCCTCTCCCTCTGTCTGTCGCTCTGCCTACTTGTGCTCTATCTCTGTTAAATAAATAAATAAAAATCTTTAAAAAAAAAATTGATTTTGCATAATTAACAATACTGAGTTCATTGGTTTTATGCTTCAAATACAAGCCACTATTAGTATATTACAGCTGCCTTAACATTTGGTTGATAGAAATAACAGCAAATACAGTGATCTTTTGTGCTTCCAAGTATTTACAAATAAAGTAAACAGAATAAGTATCATTTCTACAGCTGCTATCATGGGAACCAGAGAAGAGACACCAAAGTTAGGACTGGTAAGCTATTTACTAACTAATGGCTGGGACATTTTAAATAGATAGCCTAAGTAAATTTTGGTTGATTCAGTAGTTTGGGCAGTATTCTTGAAAAGTTGGATTAATATCAGTGCTGATTTGTTCAATCACGCAAATTGTGGTGATTAATCTTGTTTTAAGAAAATGTGATGATGCTGGTAGAAAGAAGGGGTATATTCTTTTTATGAAGATGAGTAAGACAGACAACACTTATTTAATACAGAATTGCGAAGAATTCATTTTGTCCTTGATAGTGTAGTTGTGGGTGTATTTTTAGGTACTCATAGAAATGTAAACTTTAATTTAAAAAGCAATATATTATCCTTTGGCATATAAAGCACCACAACATTTCACCACAGTGACTGATCAATGTGGTGATGACGTTTGAAATAAGTTAGTAAACGAAATTAAAGTCACACCCTCAGGAAAAAAATTACCCCAAGTTCAGCTTTCCAAGAATTATCTGTTGAAGATAATTAGCTGTATGTGAATAAAGAAAATTAAATAACATTGGATATTTTTAAAGAAAGAACACTACTATCTTATCCCTTGTTCATTCTATCAATCTGCCCAACTATCTGTGTTTATTAATAAAATACACAGTATTATTAATGGATGAATTGCATATACATGTCATCAACAATTGTCATCACATCAAATATATAAATAAATGTCCATAGTATATATGTTTGTATATGCGTTATATGCATGTTCACATATATATTTTAAAAGTAATTATTAGTACTTATTAAAAAATAAATTCTGGGACGCCGGGCTGGCTCAGTCACTTAAGCAACTGCCTTCGGCTCAGGTCATGATCCCAGGGTCCTCGGATCGATTCCCTCCTGGGGCTCCCTGCTCATCGGGGGAGCCTGCTTCTCCCTCTCCCTCTGCCTGCTGCTCCCCCTGTTTGTGTTCTCTCTCACTCGCTCTCTCTCTGACAAATAAATAAAATCGTTAAGAAAAATAGACTCTGTGTGAGTGCTGTATGAAGAATGATCCTATGCACTCTCGTTGCACCTGCAGCTCCAGTTTAAGTCAAGTGCTCAGATGCACTTCCTTGTACGCGGGATGCCGTGCCTTGGGCTTGATGTCCAGAAGTATTTCCTCAAACCTGATTGTACTATAGATTGTTGCCTGACCCAAAGTTACATTAAATATAAGGAAGGCCAGTGGCTTTAGGAGAAAGACTGATTTAGAATCTCTGTTAACCTACCCAAACAAAGCTCTCTTTGGAGGTTTGATTAACCTAAGACATACAAAGAATTTTTGCAGTCAGTTGAGTGAAGCAAAATCCGAATGATATACATAGAGAAAATATACAAAACAAACTGTTTCACAGTAGAAACCAAAAATAAAGTGTGAGGGTAAAGGTAAGGCTAAAAAAAATGTAAGAACATGAGAAACAGATGCAGTAGATTTCACACCAGCCATCCTGCACGAGCTGAGTTGTGAGTTCCTTTGGTGCCATTAGAACTGACATAGTATCATAAATGTCTTCTCACTTAACCTTGATGCTTTCATTTTATTCGTTGAAGAATTTTCTTGTATCTTTTTCCTTTCCTGCACAGTTTAAAATTAAAAGCCCATACCAGTAAGGGTAAGCTAAACATTTTCCTGTTGCTTCATATCTGAGTCGAACTAAGGCAATATGGATATATATACTTAAAAAAACATTGAAATGTATACAGGTACACAAAAATTTTTTTAACAATTTACACTCCTTTCTTTTCATCCTAAAATGCTTGTAGAGCACCTATCTCATGTTGCTCATTCTTTCTGTTTCTGGAAACAGCTTTAAGACTCTGAGAAGTTACAGAGATGACAGTTTTTATTTTTTATTTTTATTTTTTTTTACAAAGCAAAGGGTTAACAATTATGTTTCTCTCCACCAGATACTTCTGTTTATAGAAACCATGTAGAATTTTATATCCATCCATTCCATATATCTCCTAGATTGCGGTATTCTTGCTGAAATTTCAGGGGTGTTTCTGCTGGAAAAAGGAAAGCCATTATAAGGAAATATTATTGAACTTCATCTCTTCTTCTTCTTCATCTCTTCTTCCTTCATGGCAAGGAAGAAGAATAGCTCTTTTGATGAGGGAAACAAAAAGCAATGTGAAAACAAAGAGCAGAATGAACCTTACCAATGTGAACTGGCCCAGGGAATTCAGACTCATGAATACTCTGACGGGTTTGCAGGAAACTTAGCATTCTGCTTGTGTTCTCACCTACTCTCAAGCTGACAGACCATGTACACACCTCTTGGATTTGTAGGACTAGCACAGTCTTGCGATTGTATAAAGTGACATCATGGGAAAATGTTCCAAGAACAACATTTATAAACCCTAACATTTGGAAAGTATTTATGTCATCAGAAGCCATCTAGACCAATCTTCTCATTTTTAAGTGGAGAAGCATAAGGCCCAGAAACATTGAGGAACTAGCTCAAGGTCACAGAGTTAGTTAGAATCAGATCTAGGACCACAACATGCTTTTTTGATTCCCATTTCAATTTTTCACTTCCCATATTTTCTTCCACGATGGCATAGATTCAACCTTTCCTGCCCGATGATGGAAATCTTCAACTGATGTTCACAAGGTTTATGTTTGTACTTGATTTAAAATTTGACCTACGATGAGACTTACTGCATAATACTAATGATTTCATTTAATAAATGCTATTTTGGTAATGAATGCTAGGTTATAATGCATCGCTTTATGCAATTGTATAAAGAAAATAAAAACAAACAGCAAACCCTAAGAAGCAACTACTGCCTTTTATACCATTTTACAGAAGAAATTGCGTTTCAGGAAATTTAAATAAATTACCCTTAGTAACAGAGCTTACCAAGGGGGAAAATTGAGGCTTTTGTATCTATCTGATTCTTGAGAACCGCCTCAGCTTATAGTCAGTTTCTGCTTTGTTTACATTTCTGCACATAATCCAGTTTCACTGTCTTAGACTCAAAACATTGCCTTCTTAGTAGATTGACCATTACTCCTTATTCTGAATGTTACTGCCCTTTGTACTTTTCCACTGTTTGAATTTGAGGGCAGTTTAGAGCAATAGAATAAAAAAAGAGTCTCTGCCAGAACTAATCCTTATCAGCCTGAAGCTTTAGTATCTCTCAATGTGATCTTTCCTTTGTTGTGAAAGATCTGGTACATCAATAGTGTTCGAGGGGGTTATAGAATCTTTTATATAATTAATAGTATGTCTTCTGAGGAACACAAAGTCACACAATATGCTGGAGAAGTGATTACTTGATGTGTTCCAAGACATAAATCCTCCAAAAGGACTGAAGGATTAAATTAACGACAAAAAGGAGAAAAAGGTTCTTTTTAGAGTTTATGGTATTGCTTCTCCCTCTCTGCAAAAACAAACACATAAATAAATAAATAAAAACAACCAATCAATGAAAATATGGCAAAGCCAGTTTCAATTGTTTCATTTTGTCAATCATGCATTCAATGAATATTTTCTGAGCTCCAATATATTAAGAACACTAGGCTCAGTGCTGTGGAATATCTGAGGCCTTGGTGTTCTGTGGAACTCACTTCAGAGATTATAAACGTGAACTGTAGCACAGTGGAGATATGTGTAACAAGAGGGATGTAATGTTTACTGCTTCCCACTAGAGAAACATTACTATGGATACAGCGGATAGTTAACTATTATAATCAACCACAATTTGAAGCATTCTTCCATAGCAAACATAGCCATTTAAAGTCCAAAGGTAAAGAGAGTAAAAAGTAAAACAAAATGAAATTACATATAACCATGATTTGTTAAGGTATGTGGAATGACTTTTTTTCCCCTCAGTGTTCTACTATTTTACTTTCTAAAATGATGCATTTCACTTCTAAATGATGTTAAAATAAATAACACCTAATAATAACTCAAGAAATATTAGGGATGCTTTAATAATAATGTAGCTAAACATGCTGGATTTACTAGTATATTCATGTAACTATGATTTGTATGGTCTGTAACTTTGAGGTGATTTACACACTAACGATAAAAATAAAACGGTTGTCTGCATAAATACTTAAAATGAGGTATATTGGTAAAAAATTAGATTACTGTGCATTGATAATATAATTTCTACTTACCATCCTACAGTATTTCAGATATTCTTGAAATACAGAAAAACTGTGATTTCTAGAAATGGAAGGAATAAAAGTTGCTTGTATTTTTATTGGACTTATTAAAATTATCACATGATTTTTATAAATTAGCTGACTGTGTCTACATAGGATACTTACTGATTCAAATATTTTGTTCCAAATATTGTTTGCAGGGATAAACATATTTAACTAAAATTTGTGTGGATGAGCTTTTCTAAATTCAAAAATAACTCTAATTTTCTGATAATAGTACAAAGTATCATTCCATTGATGCTTTTGTATTTATCTTTCAATTCACATCACCTGGTTAGCAAGTAGGATTTTCTAAAACAAGGAAAAATGGTAGTCAATCAAAGTGAACATAGTAACACAACTTGAAAAGCATTCTACATGTTCTATGAATCAGTATTGTTTCAGTTATTTTTTCCCATTTGGAAATATATTTCACTTGTCATTGAGCCTGAGATAGAATTTTTTTCTTTCATAATTGCCCTTAGGGATTCTAATCAAAGGGGGATATCATGAGAAATACAGCATGCATTGGAACCACACACACATTCAGTCTTCAGACCACTGAATAAGGGACACTGAGCAGATATATAGTTAAACACAATAACAGCTGTGTTTATGACATAGGAAGAAAGATGAAAAAGTAATCCTGCTTACTCATTCAGTTTTCTTTTTCTTAGACCAAATACAAATGTAATTAGAATTCTGTGATGTAATTTAATTTTAGAAATACCTTGAAATTTGATGTCAACATAGCACCTAAAAGATAGAGTTATCGAAATCAAAGACAAACCTGAATATATGATACATTGCATAGTTTTGAATACCCATCCATTCATTTATTCATTCATTTTTTTCATTTACTGCATTTTTCAGTATTTATCTGATCCTTTATTGAAAAACATTATACTAGGTATTGTGATAAATAGGTACAAAGAAGGAACAGGACATGCCCTCTGAAATGAAATAAATCCATTAGCCAAAAATGCTATAGAAAGGCCACAAAAATGAACATGACTTTCAATATTTGTTTCATTAATTAATGTTTTATAGTTTGGCCCTGAATTAATTAAACAATTTTATGTTGTTAACCTCTAGATTTACTATCTTGTAATATCTTGTATTTGGGGTGCCAGATGAAAATGTATATTTTAGTATGGCAATAAATACTTTAAATAGAAAATCTGCTTTTTGCCAGCACTACATGAATGAGTAATATAATTTCTTTGACCCTCAGTTTACTCTTCTGTAAAAAAAAAAAAAAAAGAAAAGAAAAGACCACCATGTAGTTTTAAATGATCTTGTCACTTTCCCTGGAATAAAGGATTCAGCAATTTTCCAATTTCCTTTTCCAGAGATGATGATAATAGTGAAAGCCACAGAAGTAAATATTCTCAAATTTACCATGAAAAATTTGATGTGTAGTTTCTTGTACACTTTGAATAATGGAAGAAGCCTGACTGGTGTGCTTTAAAGAATTACAGTTTTAGGGGCACCTGGGGGGCTCAGTTGGTTAAGCAACTTCCTTTGGTGCAAGTCATGATCCCAGGATTCTGAGATCGAGCCCCACATCTGACTCTGCTCAGTGGGAAGCCTGCTTCTCCCTCTGGCTCTCTTCCCTGCTCCTGCTCTCTCTCTCACACTGTCTCTCTCTCTGAAATAAATAAATAAAATCTTAAAAAGAAAGAGAGAGAGAGAATTACAGTTTTATATGGATTGGAGGCGGGGAGGGTAAGGAAATAAAAGGGGTTAGTCAGCTTTGATAAAGGGTTTATATGAAGGAGCAGAAGACGATTAATTAAAGTGGATGTGAGGCTTGGAGGATGAATGTATGTAGCTTTTATTTTATTTTTTTTTAATTTTATTTATTTATCAGAGAGAGAGAGAGACAGAGGCAGGCAGAGGGAGAAGCAGGCTCCTTGCTGAGCAAGGAGCCCGATGTGGGACTTGATCCCAGGACCCTGGGATCATGACCTGAGCCGAAGGCAGAGGCTTAACCAACTGAGCCACCCAGGCATCCCTGTATGTAGCTTTTAGAAAACAATTGAAGAACTTTAGAAGAAGTCTATAAGAACATTAATGAAGTCAGTGGCAAGAACAAGAGATGAAGGAGGTTTAGTCAATAAAACAAATGTAAATACATTATTTCATTCAAATTCAATAACTTTTAAAACAATGCACAAGTCATATTTTATCATCTAAGAAAACTCTTAAGTAAAAATCATGAACACAAGAATTAAAAAACAGCTGTAATTTCATCCCTGAAATATGACCTCCATTAGTATTTTGATGTTTGCTTCTCCTTAGATATTTTTAGTCAGCAGAAAAACATGAACACTTTCTCCTATGTTTTATAAAAAATGGCACCAGTCTTTAGCTACAGGTTAAATTCAGATTGTTTAACTTATTTTTTACCAACCTTTTTTTTTTTCTTTTTTTGTAAGAGGCTTAACTTTACGTAACTGTCCCTTATAATCTTTATTGGAAGGCAGCAATACATAGGTTTGTGATTTCTGCCAGTGTGTATAATGGAAATTCTGATATCAATTCTTACATTAAAAAAAAAAAAAACCTCTCCATTTTAGTATTCAAATATTAACTCGGTCTGTTAAAGATCCGAATTGTTTATTAGTTTGCACTACAAATTGGCCTAAACTAATTTGTTTTTCAGATTTATGTGACTTTTTGAGTAACCATTGGTAGCTCCCAGTAAGTTCGAGCTGAACATTTTCTCTTCAAAAACTTTACCACCACAAGGGATGTTACAATAAAAAGTTTCAGATCAAATTTTGTCCCCCTTATAAGCAAGCAAGCATGTATGCACACATGAACACTTACATACATGCATGCAATCTTTTCTGCAAACCTGGTGAAGCCTCTATTCTCTGCCTTTTAGGCAATCAGCTAAGTTCCTTGCCTGGAAAGTCTCTTTTCAGGATTTAGTCATCCTTTGGAAAGGATCAGATGACAAAATTATCTATTCTTCGAACAAAGGAGGGGTAGGGTCAGAAACCTTGGACTCCATTCTCAACTGGACTGTTAGGTATACTAGATTCTTTAACTTTTCTTATCAGAATGGAAATTTCTACTAGTATTTCTTCATTATCTGAATAGTTTTATCACTGTTTATTTTACCAATGAAAAATCATTTCTAATAATCATTGTGCTAATTTACGAGCCCTTTAATATTGAGTGGATACAAAGGGAGTTCTAGTATTTATTTCTGGGGCACAGTTCATAATTTCATCTTTTAAAATGCCATATCAGGGGCGCCTGGGTGGCTCAGATGGTCAAGCATCTGCCTTCGGCTCGGGTCATGATCCCAGGGTCCTGGGATTGAGCCCCGCATCGGGCTCCCTGCTCAAGTGGGGAGCCTGCTTCTCCCTCTCCCTCTGCCATTCTCTCCACTTGTTCTCTCTGGCTCTATCTCTCTGTCAAATAAATAAATAAAATCTTTAAAAAAAAAATAAATAAATAAAATAAAATGCCATATCAGACCAGTATGGCAATGATCTATATCTGTATCTATTTATCATTATTTATATATTTATATATATACATGTACCCTTTATATTGAAATATTTTATATTGAATTATAGATAACATAAGACTTATTATTTATTTTTCATCCTTTAGGCTAATTGACACCTTCACTTAAAATAGTCATTGTTGTCATATACAAAGTTGTACTCTTCCTATGACTTCCCAAGAATATTTTAATTTGTACTAAGGCAAATTCTACTCCATAAGATTTTTATAAAGAATTAGCATCATAAGATTCCATGAACATTGTCCAGCAAACCAAGAGTTCTATTTAGAAGAACTCTTGTCTAGACGCTGGGCATGCTTTTGGTGGACAACCTTCAGCTGTAAGCTATTTCAAGAGGGGACTGAGGACAGCCACCTTAGCCAAAGGCACACTGCCTTCCTGGGGTGCCTGTAACTAATAAATATTAAAAGTTAAAGCCTGCCTTCTTGCTCCTACTCAGGATAATTCTGAAGAACCAATCTAACTATAAAGCTCTCCTAGGGGTTGGTTGACACGGTCATTGGACCTCATTGTTGTTCAATTTCCACATCTGGACAAATTCTGCCTCTTTCTTCTCTTTTCTACAGGTGTTGACCTCATGGACAATCCATACTTTATCTTTTCAGGTTACTCAACATATGATCTACTACTTTGCCATCATTATATGTTCATAAATGAATGCATGAAGTTAAAACACTATCACTTCACTTGTAGTATATTAGTGTCTGGTTTCCCTATAGTGTTCCAAGTCCTTCTGTAAGATTCCATATTTTCTAGTGGGATCAACACAGACCTTTTTTTTTTTTTTTTTTAGATTTATTTATTTATTTTAGAGAGGGGGAGGGGCAGAGGGAGAGGGAAAGAAAATCCCAAGCACACCCCTCAATGAGCGTGGAGCCCCATGCAGGCTCCATCCCACTACCCCAAGATCATTACCTTCAATGAAACCAAGAGTCTGATGCTCAACTGACTATGCCACCCAGGTGTCCCTCAACACAGAGCTTTTTGAAAGCTGAGGTAAAATTATGTTTTTACAGCCCCTGATGGCTTAATATAAGCTTCTTTATTGGTTATAGCCAGGTATGCATTTTTTTAATTTAATGCTATTATTATTATTATTATTATTATTATTATTTATATTTTGGAGATATGAAAGAAGTTAAAATATTTTTTGCCTATCATCCAGTAGGTTAATATCTGGCCTGGAATAAACACTATGATATATTGTGGAATCAAGGTGGTATTGGAGGGACGTCTGGGTGGCTCAGGAGGTTAACCATCTGTCTTCAGCTCAGCTCATGATCATAGGGTCTTTGGATAAAGCCCTGGCCATGCTTAGCAGCAGTCTGCTTGTCCCTCTCCCTCTCTCTCTCAGATAAATAAATAAACTCTTAAAATTTAAAAAGGTGGAATTGGAGTAAACTTAGGAATTTTTTTAAACCAGCAATACCATATAAATGCTCAAATTTTTGTTAAATTATCACAGATTAACTACAAATTCCCCAAGTGTTTAAAATACACCCTCCTTGGAAATATCAAAAGAACCTACAGATCTTGAAGGGTTTAAAAGTTTCCATTTAAACATTAAAATATCATCTGTTGTTATCATTCTCTTCGCATATGCTATCCTTAACAGAATTAAGGAATTTGATATTTTAAATAAACAAGCAGAAAAGTGTTTTTAGCTGAGGATACAACTTTGTGTTACTTAGTTAAACAGTGTATTTGCAATAAAACTTTTTTACTCAATTTTTTTTCTCACAACAAACCTCATCTGCTAGATTTTATGTCCCTCTGGGAGAGAATCTTAGCTGGTATGTTTAATCTACTGTACAGGACAATGTATTTTCATAGTGGAATATTAATATTAATAATATATCAAAACCAAGAGATGTACCTGAAAAGAACAACTAAAGCAGAATCTACTCAAGCAGAATACAGTATAGAAAGAGAACTTGAAACCTCATCTGGGGCCAATCAAAGAGAATAAAACCAATCTGAGAGCAAGCTCGGGGAGAAAAACCAGAATGGGCAACCTGCCAGAGCAACCACCGATGTTCCTCTAGGACCCTGGGTTTTGCTTTTGTTTCTCCTGTTTTAGAAAATTAAGGTAAAAGTATTTCTTTTTTTTTTTTAAGATTTTATTTATTTATTTGACAGAGAGAGAGATAGTAAGAGAGGGAACACAAGCAAGGGGAATGGGAGAGGGAGAGGGAGAAGCAGGAAGCCTGATGCGGGGTTGGATCCCAGGATCCTGGGATCATGACCTGAGCCGAAGGCAAACACTTAATGATTGAGCCACCCAGGTGCTCCTAAGGTATAAGTATTTCTGAGAAACTTTGAAATAGAACAACTTAAACAATTTAAATCACAGTAGAATTCAGCATAAAATACTCTAGAATTTAAAACACACACACACACACACACACACACACACATACACACATAAACACACACAGGATTGCAAGGTTTGAAGCTTTGAGTTTCTAGTATAAATTATAAACCCAAAGAAAAAAGTTTTAATTTTTTGTAGAATATATCTTAACAATTAAGAAATAATAAAATTCAATACAAGTATTTATGTACATATGCACACATATTCACACCACACAACCACAATACACAAAATATAATATACATGATATACATATACATGAACATATACACATACAGATGTACATTTGTATGTGTTCAAGATAAAAGGAGTTTTCAAGGAGCATCAATTTTTTCCACATAATTATAGAATTAACTGATAGATACAAAAACATGAGAAACAAGATTGGATTATGAGCTTTACTAGTGATACATGTTAGATTGAAATACACGGTTCAGATATAAACTAAATGGATTTTCTAACTCATTAAAAAATGGTGGACAGCAGACCAGGCTGCCTATTCCATACAGGTCGACTTTCTTAAAGAAAATGAGAACAGAGCTGATTGATCTGAATATGCTGACTCTCAGAGTTTGAGTCCAAGGAAGTTTCTTTACATGGAACATAAGGAGTCAAGTATAATAATTGTATGTGCTTGTGTGTTTGTACATGTATGTATTTTTATAGACATAAAACTCCTCCCAATGTTTTCAGCATTCTCCATTTTGTTTCAAAATTTCCTATTAATGTGGTTTAGTGTAGCCTAATTAAAAGGGCTTTGTCAGAAAGCATATGTTTGTATATATATTAATTTAGCAAACATCTAATATCTTGCGTCTTTTTAGCTTTAATTATGTGAATTCACAGTATTCTTAAAGGATGTTACAAACCACTTCTCTCACTTATAATCAGATTAAAAGTTAAAAGAATTTCAGTGAGCCACATGATGGCCTTTGTTCATGACTACAGATTTTGAAAAGCAAAATGATTTTTGAACAAAAGAATTTGAAAAGATAAAACCTGATTAATTCACACGGGGGTTTCAGCAAACTGTGAATATTTTAGCATCAATATATTTATTCCTCAACAATTATTGATTCTCTACTATATGCTAGATACTTTAGTAATTACTAAGAATACAAGAGTAAAGCATATAATGAGATATGTTACATTAATAAAGGATTGTAATATAATCTGGTGAATGTTGAGAATAATGCTTATTTTCCTCCTATGTTATAAAAGGAATGTAGTCTATTTCATTCTGAACAAGGGGAGCTTTGAAATGAACATGACCATAGTCTTTCCACTCCCTCACTCTTCCAGAAAGTAAGAGCAATACTAATCTGAATGGTTAGAATCTAGGATGCTCACTGGGACATAGTGTTTATCAGGAGATAGGATCACTGACTGGTAAAGTCATGGGTTCTATTACATTAACTCTTCTGCCAGAAACTGGATGCTAATCAAATGTTCAATACTCCAAGGCACTGGATAGTAGCTAATTGGACTGAATCTACCATGCAGATCGACCTCACCCTACTTCTTATAGTCTACTTTAGGCATGAAGTAACATGCTGTGGTCTTTGACCTGTTTTATTAAGAAGCACTGTAGGTTAGGGGTTATTGAAAATTTTCCTGTGTGATAATAGAGATAATACTTTGGATTATTGAATTTCATCTTTTTTTTTTTTTTCCTCTTTATATCTTATTAGTTAGAAGGGAGCATGATTCCCAAGGAAAAAATGTGTGGTGATGAATGTTAACTAGACTTATTATGATGATTATTTTGTTATATATAAAAATATCAAATTATGTTGTACACCTGAAACTAATAAAATGTTATATGTCAGTTATATCTCAAAAGAAAAGAAGAGAGCATGAGTGATTTGTATCTCAAATTACAACATACTAGGGGAGAGAGGGTCCCCAGTGGGTACCCTAGTAGGTAACTTTACCCTTTAGGGTAATGGTAATATTTGAACATGTGTGCCATTATTTTAAGTAAGGAGATTTCCATAGAGTGCTTACCATGGGCCAGGTTTTATGCTAAATGCTTTACATGGAATATCTCATTTACTTCTCATAGTACGTGAATAAAGATAATAATATTAGCAGCAACATTTTAAAGAATGTTTAAAATGTCCTAAGACTATTCCAAGTGACATACATAAACTATCACATTTACTTCCCAGAAGAACTCTGTGATGTACCTGAGCACTATTATTATTTCCATCTAACAGATGAGATACTGGAGGCATAGGATATTAAATAAATTGCCAAAAATCACACAGATATTACTTCTAATATATTCAGATACCAAAGGCTCTACTATAGAATATGATTCTATATAAACTCTCATGAACAGAAAACTGTAGCGTGATATATAATCTTAGCTTTTGAAATGTCAGCGAGAAAACCAGGAAATATCAGAGAATGGAGAAAAGGCAGGAAACTACTTGGAGAACTGGAAGGCCAAACTAGTCTTATGTGAAAGGAAACAGAAATGGAACCAGAATAATATATCTGGAACTAACAGCTTTCAAATGTGGAACGAGGCAAGAGGAAGATATTTTATTCATGACAAAATCAGTGAGGATTACTCGGGCTCAGAAAACTCTTACAGAGGGAAAAAGGAAGATCTCAGAGGGTAAACAAAACTGTTCCCTAGAGGGAAGTCCTCTCCAAAAAGTTATTGAGAGACTATTTCTTTAAGTTAAGATAGGAAGTCAGCAACAGAGAAACAACTAAAGAAATTCTATTACATGACTAGGATAGTTACATTTGGTATTTATATAGATCTGAATAGATCTGTGAAGGAAAGACTGGGAATTCCAGGTGGACTCTCTCAATGATCAGTAAATATAGAAGTTGTTGATAGAAACTCACACTTAAAAAGCACAAGGTGAACAGGCAACTATATAACAAGTTCCAAAACTAAGTTAAAATTTGGATCGATGGAAGTGTTCCCAATGTAGATATATATTACAAAGTCAGGTTATAACATTAGGACTTGTTTCACTGAAGTTTTATGCTGGCTTTGATATCCTTTTTTATATGACAGAAGAATTTATTAGGCTATTTTTGACTTAATGTGTTATCAAACCTTGTGCTTTTCTTCTAAATAATTAAGAAAAAATTTCTTCATCTTCAAGAGTTCTGTATAATGAACAAATATATAGATTAAAGTGGGTCTAAGGGAGAGGAGAGGGCAGTACTCAAAAAGCAAGAGCAGATCAAATGAATCTGATAAAACAATATAGATAATAGAGGCCCCAAACCTATCAGATATAACTGTTCTACATCTGGGCAGGTGTTCCCAAGAGAAACAGATTCAGTAAGTATTTTTATATAATAAATATATACATAAATATATAATAAATGTTTATATTAAAGTAAAATAAATATTTTATTTATACTTAATATATATTAAAAGAGATTTATTATGACAAATTAGCTCATGCAATTATGGAGACAGAAGTCCCATAGTCTGCCAAGCAAGCTGGAGACCCAGGAAAGCTGGTGGTATAATTCAGTTCAAGTCCAAAGCCCTGAGAACCAGGGGAGCCAAGGGTTTAAATCTCAGTCAAAAGACTGAGAAGATGAGATGAGAAGTATTCACTCAAGCAGGCAAGCAGGAAGGAAAAAAAGGAGTGAGTAAATTCCTCCTTCCTCTGGTTTTGTTCTGTTCAAGCTCTCAAAAGATTTTATAATGCCCACCCAATTGGGGAGGGCGATCTATTTTACTGAGTTACCAATTCAAATGCTAATATCAAGAAACGAGCTCAGAAACACTCAGAAATGTTTGATCTGAGCACCCCATGTCAAGCTGACACATAAGATTAACCAGTATTAGTTATTAGTATTAGTATTAGTTGTTGCTACATTAATATTGTTTAACGAGCTATTCTAAATCTCAGTGGCTTACAATACAATCATTCATTCTGTAGGTTGATTGTGGTTCCGTTGACATAAGATTGCTTTGACTGGATAAACCTGCTTTAGATTGTGGATCCATTGCCTTGCACTAGGCGGCAACTTGTTTTGCTCTGGGCTCTAGACAGAAGAGGATGAGGTTATCTTGGGCATATGCTTCTTCTAGCATAAAATCAGATCACAAACCTATTCAAGAACTTTATTTAGAAAACCTGTATTAACATTTCGTTAGTCAAAGCAAGACAAATATCCAAGCCCAATATCAATGGGATAAGGATATACTCTACTCTGAGAGGGAGAAAGAGAAAAATAAATTATTTACTAAGCAATGATCTAAACTGTTCTGGGACAATAATAGGTTAAAAATGATTAAATTTCAAGGGTTCTCCACTATCACCACTGCTATTCAACATAGTATTAGAAGTCCTAGCCTCAGCAATCAGACAACAAAAATAAATAAAAGGCATCCAAATTGGCAAAGAAGAAGTCAAACTCCCACTCTTTGCAGATGATCTGATACTTTATGTCGAAAACCCAAAAGACTCCACCCCAAAACTGCTAGAACTCATACAGGAATTCAGTAAAGTGGCAGGATATAAAATTAATGCACAGAAATCAGTGGCATTCCTATACAGCAACAAGACAGAAGAAAGAGAAATTAAGGAGTCGATCCCATTTAAAATTGCACCCAAAAACATAAGATTCCTAGGAATAAATCTAACCAAAGAGGCAAAGAATCAGTACTCAGAAAACTGTAAAATACTCATGAAAGAAATTGAGGAAGACACAAAGAAATGGAAAAACGTTCCATGCTCATGGATTAGAAGAACAAATATTGTGAAGATGTCAATGCTACCTAGAGCAGTCTACACATTCAATGCAATCCCTATCAAAATACCATCAACTTTTTTCAAAGAAATGGAACAAATAATCCTAAAATTTGTACAGAACCAGAAAAGACCCCGAATAGCCAAAGGAATGTTGAAAAAGAAAAGCAAAGCTGGTGGCACCACAATTCCGGACTTCAAGCTCTATTATAAAGCTGCAATCATCAAGACAGTATGGTACTGGCACAAAAACAGACACATAGATCAATGGAACAGAATAGAGAGCCCAGAAATGGACCCTCAACTCTATGGTCAACTAATTATCGACAAAGCAGGGAAGAATGTCCAATGGAAAAAAGACAGTCTCTTCAACAAATGGTGTTGGGAAAATTGGACAGCCACATGCAGAAGAATGAAACTGGACCATTTCCTTACAGCACACACAAAAATAGACTCACAATGGTTAAAAGACCTAAATGTGAGACAGGAGTCCAACAAAATTCTAAAGGAGAACACAGGCAGCAACCTCTTCGACCTCAGCC